>NW_021833015.1:47500-50000 GCF_006345805.1 Octopus sinensis
TGATTGAAAACCCCGGTGTCAATTTATGTCCCCTGTAACTTAGCAGTCCTGGCAAAAGGGGGCCTGTAGAATCAGTACTGCCCTAGCAAGGACTGAAACAAGTAAAAGAATAAAAGGAAGAATTACAACCTATCTGAGCGAGTGGGGGTGGCAGGGGTTGTGTCAGTCCGGAGTTACTTACAGGGTGACATGCTGTAGCAAACCATCACCCTTACTTAGTCACCACCAAGCATACATGCGCACACAAAGTGACACACACATACAAGATGAGACACACACACACAAAATGACACACACACATACAAAATGACACACACATACAAAATGACACACACATAAAATGACACACACACACACACAAAGTGACACAGCACATACAAAATGACACACACACACAGTGACACACACATACAAAATAACACACACACACAAAGTGATACACACATACAAAATGACACACACACACAAAATGACAGGCACACACAAAGTGACACGCACATACAAAATGACACATATGCAATGTGACACAGACTCATACACACAATATCTCACACACACACACCACACACACACACACACAAAATGACACACACACACAAAGTGACACGCACATACAAAATGACACACACACACACAAAGTGACACACACACACACACATACAATGACACATAAACAAAGTGACACGTACAAAGTGACAGACACACACACACACACACGCACAAAATGACACACAGAGTGACACAGATACAAAGTGACAGACACATACACACAATGTCACACACACACACACAAACTGACATCCATGCAACTCTCCCCCAGTATTGAGCCAATCAACTAAACCAAGTGTGCAGCCGTTCGGTCATTCACAGGGTGGGATTTTTTCTCTTCTTCATCTCCTTCTTGTTATTGTCGTTGTCATTGCTGTGCCTGTCTTGTTCTCATCACAGTGAAATTCCAGAAGAATTTCACAAAAAAAAAACCAGAAAAAAAAAAAAGAAACACAGGAGGAGAAGAAGGAGGAGGAGGAGGCAGCAGGAGAGAGGAGGAGGAGGAGGCTGGAGAGAGGAGGAGGAGGCAGGAGAGAGGAGGAGGAAGCAGGAGAGAGGAGGAGGAAGCAGGAGAGAGGAGGACGAAGCAGGAGAGAGGATGAGGAGGCAGGAGAGACGAGGAGGCAGGAGAGACGAGGAGGCAGGAGAGACGAGGAGGAGGCAGGAGAGAGGAGGAGGAGGAAGCTGTGGCATGGGGGGGGCAGAGGGGGAAAGAAAACAAATAAACAAAAGCAGATAAGACAGATAATAATAATAGATGAAGAAGAAGAAGGAGGACAAAAGACAGAAGGATGTGGTAGTGGTGGTGGTGGTGGCGGCGGCGGCGGCGGCGGAGTACGCTGCTGCTGCTGCCGTCGCCACGGCTGCCAGCGACTCTCTCGGCTTCTTTGATTTCGTCTTGGTTACATTTTGTTTTAAATTCAACTTTGGTAAAAAAAAAAAAAAAAAAAAAATGTCAACTCCAGAGAGAAGAAGACGAAGCGACAGAGGCAGCGGCGTCTAACATATGGTTTATTAACAATAACTCGACAAAAGCCGCTTCTGCCATCACCACCACCACCACCACCACCACCGACAATAGCAACAACAGCAGCAACAACAACAATGGTAACAGCAGTAAAGCAAAAGCAGTTGGCCTTATTACTTAACTGCCGCCAACAGAGCCACTGAGAACCAGAACTAGCAGGGAAGGGGTCTTTACTCAGTGAAATACAGACAGTAGTGAAATCCCTTTCAATCTTTTTGCTGGAGCGGAACCCCAAGGAAACATTTCACTGGCTCGAAGAACCCCTGTGCAATAATTTAATAGTCTTATGCACACATATCAGCACAAGAGAATTAAAAATTACTGTCGATTTTAGCATTTTTGTAACTTCTTGCGGAACCCCTGGACTGTACTGGCGGAACCCTGGTTGAAAACCACTGAGTTAGACACAGTCAGTTAGACACTAGTTAGACCAGTGCTTTTCAATCTTTTTGCTGGAGCGGAACCCCAAGGAAACATTCCACTGGCTCGAGGAACCCCTGTGCAATAATTTAATAGTCTTATGCACACATATCTGCACAGGAGACTTAAAAATTACTGCCGATTTTAGCAGTTTTGTCACTTCTTGCAGAACCCCTGGACTGTACTAGCGGAACCCTAAGGTTCTGCGGAACCCTGGTTGAAAACCACTGAGTTAGACACTAGTTAGACCAGTGCTTTTCAATCTTTTTGCTGGAGCGGAACCCCAAGAAAACATTCCACTGGCTCGAGGAACCCCTGTGCAATAATTTAATAGCCTTATGCACACATATCTGCACAGGAGAATTAAAAATTACTGCCTATTTTAGCAGTTTTGTAACTTCTTGCGGAACCCCTGGACTGTACTGGCGGAACCCTGGTTGAAAACCACTGCAGTAGGGAAATCCCTTTCAATTCACAACCTGCCGTCTTGAAAATGACAGACAG
>NW_021833015.1:55000-57500 GCF_006345805.1 Octopus sinensis
AAGGCCAATCTGAGGCTAAACAACAGTGTAACCAAGTGTTCAGAAAGGGGATAGAAAGTCAAAAAGGTTTGACAACCAGCTAGAAAAAGCAGTCTAATCACCCTCGAATCACACCTAACTGGCTTATAAAGATGGAATGGTCACAGCTGGAACATCTTTGATCAAAAGTGCCAACCTACAGTTATAGAATGACCGCAAAAGAAAGGAAAACGCTTGATAATGTAGTCTTAGAAAAGAGGACATTAGATAATGTAGTCTTAAAAAGGGGGACACGTTAGATAATGTAGTCTTAAAAAGGGGGACACATTAGATAATGTAGTCTTAGAAAAGAGGACATTAGATAATGTAGTCTTAAAAAGGGGGACACGTTAGATAATGTAGTCTTAAAAAGGGGGATACATTAGATAATGTAGTCTTAGAAAAGAGGACATTAGATAATGTAGTCTTAAAAAGGGGGACACGTTAGATAATGTAGTCTTAAAAAGGGGGACACATTAGATAATGTAGTCTTAGAAAAGAGGACATTAGATAATGTAGTCTTAAAAAGGGAGACACATTAGATAATGTAGTCTTAAAAAGGGGGACACATTAAATAATGTAGTCCGAGATAATATTTTGTCGGAATGAAGATGGAATGGTCATGGCTAGATCGGCAATGACTAAAGTCTATAACAACAGCAACAACACTTCTGCCCCCCAAATGAGTCAACAATGGAGCTTCTACATCATTACTTGAAATGCTAGAAAGAGCAGTCAGATCTTCCTTTCAAATCACATTCTATAGTCTTAAAAAAAAAATGAAGGGCGCATTAGATAAAATAGCCCAAATGCACAAGAATAAAAAAGAAAAACAGTGGGATGGTCATGGCTGGAACAGTATTGACAACTTTACCAATCTACTCAAAACACTTAAGCATTCAGATCTCTCTTTGTTAGTTAGTTAGTTAGTTAATTTGGCTCAAAAGCAAATAGCAAGGCCATGTAGGGGGACATGGAGTTAAGTACAGGGTGGTGTTCATGTAAAGAGTTCAGGCCACTTGAGGTCCAGGGAGGCTTTGAACAAAGCGGTCGTCGGCATCTTCACCATCTCATCTGGCAGCTTGTTCCACGGATCCGCAACCCGGACGGAGAAAGCTCCTCTCCTTCGATTGAGATGAAATCGTCGCAGGTAGAGCTTTTCGGAATGACCCCGCAGCCGACGCTCCGGAGCAGGAGTGAAGAACAGCTCTTTCGAGAGGTTACACTTCCCGCTTATGATGTTGTGGGCGAGAATGAGATCACCATGGCGGCGGCGTTTTTCAAGAGAATAAAGGTCGAGCGTCCTCAGCCTTTCTTCGTAGGACAAATTTTTGAGACCATGAACCAGGCGGGTAGCCAGCCTCTGGACTCTTTCGAGGTGCTGTATGTCTTTGAGGAGATAAGGAGAAGAGGCTTGAATCCCATACTCCAATATGGGTCTCACCAGCGTGACATAGAGTGGCAGGAATATGGCTGCTGTGAGCACTCCGAATGACCGTCGAATCAAAAACAGAATTCCGCGCGCTTTGTTGGCAGCATGGACGCTTTGTGTCAAAGCTTCAAGGATGTGACTATTTTTAGAATGACATTGTAGGGTAGGTGTGAGAGACCAGACCTAACCAATTATGTTCAACATAACAAGTGGAATATTTTTGCCAACATATGGCAAATTTAAATGCAAAAAAGATTAAAGCTAGAAGGTGCATGGCTTGGTGGTTAGAACATCAGGCTTCCAATTGTGAGGTTGTGAGTTCGATTCCCAGACCAGGCTGTGTGTTGTGTTCTTGAGCAAGACACTTTATTTCACACTAGCGGTATCGCCCGGCGTTGCTCGGGTTTGTAAGGGAAATAACTATATAAGCATTTTTAGAGATGTAAAGTATAATAGCCATCTCAATATGGCTAACCACAAAGGGGGGGGGGGTGTTACTGTAGCTTTTTACGTTGAGATTTAATAAATTTTTAGAGAGTTACTTCCCTTATATATGCCAAAAATGCATTAAAAATGGGAAAAATTGATGGTAAATTCTTTTTAAAATCGTAGACTCATCGTAGACGCGCACTAATACCCAGAAGGGCTCGATATGAATCACGACTATAAGATACCAGGTTTTGGTTACACTGCATCGCAAAATGCGGGAGTAGTTAGGAATCTAAATCGTAGGAGACAGACACACAACTTCACTTTTATATATAAAGATTGCGCCAGTAGAAATGAGTTGCGACATCCCTGGTGCCAAACTGCATCAGCTTTTGCCTGTCCCTTGGATAACACCAGTGGTGTGGAGAAGGGAAGTTTATATGTATGGGAGACTATTAATCTTCCATAAACTTTGCTAGGAGTTGTGCCAAAGAGGGGAACCTTCAAGGTGCAATCCCATGGTCATTTGTAACCAAAGGAAGTCCTTAAATACTAAAAGGTTAATAACCCAGAATTTCAAAGGGCCATACATTTAATACTCTTACTCTTTTACTTGTTTCA
>NW_021833015.1:60000-67500 GCF_006345805.1 Octopus sinensis
CTAAGTGACGGAGACGTAAACACACCAGCATCGGTTGTCAAGCAATGCTAGGGGGGACAAACACAGACACACAAACAAACACACATACATATATATATATACATATATACGACAGGCTTCTTTCAGTTTCCGTCTACCAAATCCACTCACAAGGCTTTGGTCGGCCCGAGGCTATAGCAGAAGACACTTGCCCAACGTGCCACGCAGTGGGACTGAACCCGGAACCATGTGGTTGGTGAGCAAGCTACTTACCACACAGCCACTCCTGCGCCTATATGTTTTGGATTATTGAAATTTTTAATATTGAAGGAAAAACAAGAAAAAGGAGGATAATTACTGGTATATTTGCATGTTGTATAAGAAAGATGACTTTTTTTTCTTTTTTTTAAAGAACATTACAAACAAAAAAAATTGGAAGTTGAAAGCTCAAACAAAACACCATCTTTCTCCAACATGCAAATATATCAGTAATTACATCCATTTATTCTCCATTGTCTCCTCCTTGTAACCCCCCCCCCAGCCCCGTGTGTGGGTGTCATCAGCATCTGTTTTCCATGATGGCATGAGTTGTCGAACAGATTAACAAGATCTGGTGACTCCACAAGGCTGTACCACGCTCCATACCAACTCCAGCATGGTTTCTATGAGTGGATGCCCTTCCTAGAGCCAATCACTTTATAGTGTGTACGGGATGGTTTTTTTTTTTTTCATGCCCCCCCAGCCAAGTAACTGGCAAGACAAAAAAGCACCTTGCAAGACAGCATACCTCTGCTGGCAGAATCGTTAGCACGCCGGGCAAACTGCTTAGGGGTATTTCGTCTGCCACTGCGTTCTGAGTTCAAATTCCGCCGTGGTCGACTTTGCCTTTCATCCTTTCGGTGTCGATAAATTAAGTACCAGTTGTGCACTGGGGTCGATATAATCGACTTAATACCTATGTCTGTCCTTGTTTGTCCCCTCTATGTTTAGCCCCTTGCGTGTAATAAAGAGATACGTATAGGATTGTGGCGAGCTGGCAGAATCGTTAGCACGCCGGGCGAACTGCTTAAGGGTATTTCGTCCACCACTGCGTTCTGAGTTCAAATTCCGCCATGGTCGACTTTGCCTTTCATCCTTTCGGGGTTCGATAAATTAAGTACCAGTTGTGCACTGGGGTCGATATAATCGACTTAATACCTATGTCTGTCCTTGTTTGTCCCCTCTATGTTTAGCGCCTTGTGGGTAATAAAGAAATAGGTATTTCGTCCGCCACTGCGTTGTGAGTTCAAATTCCGCCAAGGTCGACTTTGCCTTTCATCCTTTCGGGGTTGATAAATTAAGTACCAGCTGTGCACTGGGGTCGATATAATCGACTTAATACCTATGTCTGTCCTTGTTTGTCCCCTCTGTGTTTAGCCCCTTGTGGGTAGTAAAGAAATAGGTATGCTGTGACTGAGAAGACCTGGCAAATAAAGTGAGTCCTCAACTGTAACCTACACCAGTGTCGCATAACCAGCCCACTCAAAAGTACCTTGGATCATAGGGTGACATGCCATGCTTGAGGAGACGTTTTGAGTCAAGTACATCAACATCAAATGAAATAGAAATTGTAGCTGAGACCCCCATACCGGTAGCATGCAAAAAGCACCATCTGATTGTGGTTGATGCCAGCTCCTCTGGCCTGTGCCGGTGGCACATAAAAAACACCATCTGATTGTGGTCGATGCCAGCTCCTCTGGCCCGTGCCGGTGGCACGTAAAAAGCACCATCTGATTGTGGTCGAGCCAGCACCTCTGGCCCATGCCGGTGGCACATAAAAAGCACCATCTGATTGCGGCCGATGCCAGCTCCTCTGGCCCCTGTGCCAGTGGCACATAAAAAGCACCATCTGATTGTGGCCGATGCCAGCTCCTCTGGCCCCTGTGCCGGTGGCGCATAAAAAGCACCATCTGATTGTGGCCGATGCCAGCTCCTCTGGCCCCTGTGCTAGTGGCACGTAAAAAGCACCATCTGATTGTGGTCGATGCCAGCTCCTCTGGCCCCTGTGCCAGTGGCACATAAAAAGCACCATCTGATTGTGGTCGATGCCAGCTCCTGTGGCACATAAAAAGCACCATCTGATTGTGGTCGATGCCAGCTCCTGTGGCACATAAAAAGCACCATCTGATTGTGGCCGATGCCAGCTCCTCTGACCCCTGTGCCAGTGGCATGTAAAAAGCACGTACTACACTCTCGGAGTGGTTGACGTTAGGAAGGGCATCCAGCTGTAGAAACACTGCCAGATCAGATTGGGGCCTGGTGGTGCAGCCTCCTGACTTCCCAGATCCCCAGTCGAACCGTCCAACCCATGCCAGCATGGAAAACGGACATTAAACGATGATGATGATGATGATGATGATGATGATGAGATGATGATGATGATGATGATGACAAACTAACCTGAATGCTGAAGGAGTAAATCATAACCAAGACATAATATCTACATGAATTAAAAAGTGGCTGAGTATTCCAGACATATTTATTAATTAATGTGCAATTCAGATAGGGTCAGTGTATCAACATTGTGTGACAAAACTGGCCCATAAAGTCCACAGTATGATCCTCTCTCTGTCATACCTAAAGATATATGTATTCACACCCATATGTGGGCCACAAACAATTTCATTTCTGCTCAAACTAATTAACTCTTTTGTGACTTTTTTTCCTCTTTTTTTTAACGAGCAGACGACTTGTATACTCTTTTACTCTTTTACTTGTTTCAGTCATTTGACTGCGGCCATGCTGGAGCACCGCCTTTAATCGAGCATCTGGACCCAGGACTTATTCTTTGTAAGCCTAGTACTTATTCTATTGGTCTCTTTTACTTGTTTCAGTCATTTGACTGCGGCCATGCTGGAGCACCGCCTTTAATCGAGCATCTGGACCCAGGACTTATTCTATTGTAAGCCCAGTACTTATTCTATCGGTCTCTTTTTGCCGAACCGCTAAGTAACGGGGACATAAACACACCAGCATCGGTTGTCAAGCAATGCTAGGGGGACAAACACAGACACATGAACACACGTACACACACATATATACATATATATACATATATACGACGGGCTTCTTTCAGTTTCCGTCTACCAAATCCACTCACAAGTCTTTGGTCGGCCCGAGGCTATAGTAGAAGACACTTGCCCAAGGTGCCACGCAGTGGGACTGAACCCGGAACCATGTGGTTGGTTAGCAAGCTACTTACAACACAGCCACTCCTGCACCTAGTATGTTTTAATTAATTTTCTACATGATCGAGATTTTGGAAGAGGTGATTGATAAAATATCTGTAAGGGACGCCAACACTAAATACAACACAGAGACAAACATCTACACAATTTATGAAGGGGATACACATACACACACATTTGACTGTATAATAGTTCTATGTTTTGTGCATGTGTGTGTGTGAGAGAGAGAGAGAGAGAGAGAGAAAAGAGGTAGACAACAGAGAGGTAGCAAAGAGAGAGAGAGGGGGAAACAGTGAGAGAAAGAGGTAGGAAACAGAGAGAGGGGTAGGAAAGAGAGAGAGAGGGAAAGAGAAAGAGGTAGAAAAGCAAGAGAGAGAGAGGGAAACAGAGAGAGAAAGAGGTAGAAAAGCAAGAGAGATAGGTAGGAAAGAGAGAGAGAGGGAAACAGAGAGAGAAAGAGGTAGAAAAGCAAGAGAGATAGGTAGGAAAGAGAGAGAGAGGGAAAGAGAAAGAGGTAGGAAACAGAGAGAGAGGTGAAAGCAAAAGGAGAAAAAGGGAGGTTCAGGACAAGAGGAGAGGTGAGAGGTGTAATAAAGGTAATGTGTAAGGAAAGAGAGGGAGAAAATGGAGACAGAAATGACCAAGAAAGAAAGAGACCAAAGTAGAAAAGAAGAGAGACATGAAAGGTGAGAGTAAGAGAGAGAGAGAGACACAATATTCGAGAGACAAAGAGAAAGAGAGGTAGACATAGGGAAAAAGAGAAAATCGGACCAAAATTAAAATTTGTGTTGGGGGGTTGGGGTGGGGGGCGGAGAGGAAGGACAGATTGATAGACAGAGGGAGGGAGGGAAGGAGAGAGAGAGAGACAGAAGCAGGAGAGAGAGAGAGAGAGAGAGAGAGTGAAAGAGAGAGAGAGACTATGTAACAAACTAAATTCTCAAATTGTGAGTGAAAAGAAGAGAGACGAAAGGTGAGAGAGAGAGAGAGACAGACAGAAGCGGGAGAGAGAGAGAGAGGGAGAGAGAGAGAGATGAGACAAAATATCCGAGACAAAGAGAAAGAGAGGTTAGACATAGGGAAAAAGAGAAACTCAGACCAAAATTAAAATTTGTGTTGGGAGTCGGGGTGGAGAGCTAGAGAGACAGAAGCAGGAGAGAGAGAGGGAGGCCATGTAACAAACTAAATTCTCAAATTGTGAGTGAAGTTTAATGTTACCGAGGTGACAGGAAGTAGCTTGGGAGAAGGAATGTTGTAAGGTAATACAATAACAACATTTTCTCTTTCCCCACCACGACCACCACCACCAAGACAATAAAAACAACAACAACACCAGCAATACCATTGCCACCACCACCACCACCACCAATACTATTACCAACAATAACATTATTGCCAATCCCAAGAGTAATTTTACCTGCCACTAACACCACCACCACCACCGCTGCCACCACCGCCAACACCACTATCACAAATCCTAGTGTCACCACCACCACCAGCACCAGCACCAGCACCACCATCATCAACGGTAACACTACTCCTACCGACCCCACCGTTGCCACCCTTCGTCATTCCTCCCACACCCCTCATACAAACATTGCAACGATACAGACCTAAAAACCAACCCCACCACCCTCAATAGATGCCACCCCACCCCACCCCGCACTAAAGTGGCTACCCTGGGGCTAATGGACTGAAATTTCCTTCATTGCTGAAACTGGATAGGTAAACTGATCGACTGATAGTGGCTACACACCCCAGGTGTTGCAACCAGTGAGCCTTCAACTGTACCCAAGATTTGTTAATACAGTGTACTAGTGTACCCCAGAAAAAATCAGTATTAAAAACTGTGTCAAGTAATACAGGCACCACCCCACGGGGTGGGTGGTAATATGTTACTTGGAAGAGCAAATCTGGTGATGTTAAGTTTCCCCGAGTTTCCATGGCGAGCACCAAGACACAGGAACAGCTGGCAGGGTCGTTAAGAACCTTGTTTCATAATTATGTGGTTTTGAGTTCAATCCAAAGGCGCAGGAGTGGATGTGTGGTAAGTAGCTTGCTTACCAACCACATGGTTCCGGGTTCAGTCCCACTGCGTGGCATCTTGGGCAAGTGTCTTCTACTATAGCCTCGGGACGACCAAAGCCTTGTGAGTGGATTTGGTAGACGGAAACTGAAAGAAGCCTGTCGTATATATGTATGTATATATATATATATATATATATATATATATATATATATTATATATATATATGTGTGTGTGTGTTGTGTGTCTGTGTTTGACAACCGATGCTGGTGTGTTTGCGTCCCCATCACTTAGCGGTTCAGCAGAAGAGACCGATAGAATAAGTACTGGGCTTACAAAGAATAAGTCCCGGAGTCGATTTGCTCGACTAAAGGCGGTGCTCCAGCATGGCCGCAGTCAGATGACTGAAACAAGTAAAAGAGTAAAAGAGTAAAGAGAGAGTATCTTCTGTATCTTCTATCACCCTGGGCCGACCAATACCATGTGAGAAAATATGGTGGACAGAAACTGCAAAGCGGCGAGCTGACAGAGAAACGTTAACATGCCGGGCGAGTTCAAATTCCGCCGAGGTCAGCTTTGCCTTTCATCCTTTCGGGGTCGATAAATTAAGTACCAATGGGTCGATGTAATCGACTTAATACCTATGTCTGTCCTTGTTTGTCCCCTCTATGTTTAGCCCCTTGTGGGTAATAAGAAATAGGTTTTCGTCTGCCGTTACGTTCTGAGTTCAATATCGCCGAGGTCGACTTTGCTTTCATCCTTTCGGGGTCGATTAAATAAGTACCAGTTAGGCACTGGGGTCGATATAATCGACTTAATCCCTTCATCTGTCTTTGTTTGTCTTGTCAGTGTTTAGTCCCTTGTGGTAGAAGAAAAGAATAGGTATTTCGTCTGCCGTTACGTTCTGAGTTCAAATATCGCCGAGGTCGACTTTGCTTTCATCCTTTCGGGGTCGATTAAATAAGTACCAGTTAGGCACTGGGGTCGATATAATCGACTTAATCCCTTCATCTGTCTTTGTTTGTCTTGTCAGTGTTTAGTCCCTTGTGGGTAGTAAAGAAATAGGTATTTCGTCTGCCGTTACGTTCTGAGTTCAAATATCGCCGAGGTCGACTTTGCTTTCATCCTTTCGGGGTCGATTAAATAAGTACCAGTTAGGCACTGGGGTCGATATAATCGACTTAATCCGTTTGTCTGTCCTTGTTTGTCCTCTCTGTGTTTAGCCCCTTGTGGGTAGTAAAGAAATAGGTATTTCGTCTGTCGTTACGTTCTGAGTTCAACTTTGCCTTTCATCCTTTCGGGGTCAATAAATTAAGTACCAGTTACGCACTGGGGTCGATGTGATCGACTTAATACCTATGTCTGTCCTTGTTTGTCCCCTCTATGTTTAGCCCCTTGTGGGTAGTAAAGAAATAGGTATTTCGTCTGCCGTTACGTTCTGAGTTCAAATATCGCCGAGGTCGACTTTGCTTTCATCCTTTCGGGGTCGATTAAATAAGTACCAGTTAGGCACTGGGGTCGATATAATCGACTTAATCCCTTCATCTGTCTTTGTTTGTCTTGTCAGTGTTTAGTCCCTTGTGGGTAGTAAAGAAATAGGTATTTCGTCTGTCTTTACGTTCTGAGTTCAAATTCCACCAAGGTTGTCTTTGCCTTTCATCCTTTTGGAGTCGATTAAATAAGTACCAGTTATGCACTGAGGTTGATGTAATCGACTTAATTCCTTCGTCTGTCCTTGTTTGTCCCTCTGTGTTTAGCCCCTTGTGGGTAGTAAAGAAATAGGTATTTCGTCTGTCGTTACGTTCTGAGTTCAACTTTGCCTTTCATCCTTTCGGGGTCAATAAATTAAGTACCAGTTACGCACTGGGGTCGATGTGATCGACTTAATACCTATGTCTGTCCTTGTTTGTCCCCTCTATGTTTAGCCCCTTCTGGGCAATAAAGAAATAAGAAACTGCAGGGAACCCCATCGTGTGTTTGTGTGTGTATGTGTGTAGTATTATCTATCTTTTATTTGTTTTAATCATTAGACTGCGGCCATGCCGGAGCAACAGTACCTTGAAGAATTTTTAGTCAAATGTATTGTTACCAATGCTTATTTTTCCCGAAAGCCTGGTACTTATTCAAGATGTGAGCCACACAGTGTGATTGAACCTGGAACGTTGTGATTGGAAAACAATCGTCTTAAAAGCCCAGCCCAAGCCAGCAAATGATAAAACCACCATGACGTCAGATGAAGTATCTGGGTTTCCATTTTTTTAAAGAGGCGGA
>NW_021833015.1:72500-99143 GCF_006345805.1 Octopus sinensis
TCTTTCAGTTTCCGTCTACCAAATCCACTCACAAGGCATTGGTCAGCCCGGGGCTATAGCAGAAGACACTTGCCCAAGATGCCACGCAGTGGGACTGAACCCGGAACCATGTGGTTGGTTAGCAAGCTACTTACCACACAGCCTAACCACTAAGCCACGTGCTGCCATATGAAGAAACCTTTACTTCCAGAGAGCAGCAGTTTGGTTTTATATGGTGTGGTATGTTACAAGACTTACTTTTTATCGGAATGTCCTCGGTTGGAAAACACATAAAGTCATGTTTTGTGCATGCGTGTGTGTGTGTGTGTTTAAACAAAAGAACTTTTTGTCTACTCTAAACGCTAGCAATTATTTTGGTTCAGACTGGTAGGTGATTGTGAGGGGTGGAGAAGGAGTGGAGTTAAGGAAAAAAAGGGAAGGATACTTAAGAATAAGGAGAGAAGGATTAGTTGTAGTAAGTGGTACTCCACTGGCTACTGTCAGTCTGTGCGGGGCGGGGAAGAAAGCATGGCATTACAAATATGCCAAATGGTGTCCTAACATACCTGCAGTCTAGCTTTTAAGAGTAACTGTTTTATTACTATTAAAGCGGCGAGCTGGTAGAATGGTAGAATCGTTAGCTTGCTGGACAAAGTTGCTCAGCAGCATTTTGTCCAATGCTACGTTCTGAGTTCAAATCCCACCATGGTCAACTTAACCCTTTATCCTTTCTGGGGTTGATGAAATAAGTGCCAGTCAAATACTAGGATCGACATAATCGACTAGCCCTCAAATTTCAGACCTTCTGCCATTAGTAGAAACGACTATTGTTATTATTATTACTAATATATAAAGGATTGCGGTAACTCCTCCAGAAGATATAGAGGAGGTACCTCAATCCTTTATATATCAAACAAAATGAAGTAGATTGACAAAATTATTTTTTGAACCTGTTGAAGACACACAAGATGTCGAAATATCATTCACTAGATTGCAATGGCACTCTTCTTTTTTTATTTATTATTATTATTATTATTATTATTATTAAGAAGATGAAAATCAAAATCAAAATCGAAATCGTTCAACTTTAATGGAAATTGTAGCTGTGATACCAGTGCCGGTGGCGCAGAAGAGAACCATCCGAACGTGGCCGTTGCCAGCGCCGCCCCGACTGGCCTCCGTGCTGGTGGCACGTAAAATGCACCAACCGATCGTGGCCGTCTGCCAGCTTCGTCTGGCACCCGTGCAGGTGACACATAAAACACACCATCCGATTGTGGCCGTTGCCACCCCCGTCTGGACCCCATGCTGGTGGCACGTAAAAAGCACCATCCGATCGTGGCCGTTTCCAGCCCTGTCTGGCCCCCGTGCTGGTGGCACATAAAACACACAATCCGATTGTGGCCGTTGCCACCCCCGTCTGGACCCCATGCTGGTGGCACGTAAAAAGCACCATCTGATCGTGGCCGTTTGCCAGCTTCCCCTGGCACCTGTGCAGGTGGCACATAAAAAGCACCCACTACACTCACGGAATGGTTGGCGTTAGGAAGGGCATCCAGCCGTAGAAACACTGCCAGATCAGACTGGGCCTGACACGGTCTTCTGGCTTCCCAGACCCTGGTCGAACCGTCCAACCCATGCCAGCATGGAAAGCGGACGCTAAATGATGATGATCATCATGATCATTATTGAGGCCATGAGCTGGCAGAGTCATTACTGCACTAGAAAACATGCTTAACTGCATTACTTCTGATTCATGACGTTCTGTGTTCAAATTCCACCGAGGCTGACATAGGTTAATAATAATAATAATGGCTTCAAATTTTGCCACAAGGGTAGCAATTTTGGGGCAAGGGATAAGTTGATTACATCAGTGTCGCAGATCAACAGGTACTTATTTTATCAAGTACATAAGCATGCGCATGTGTGTGTGTGTGTGTGTGTAAATACATGCTTGTGCAATGGTTGTAATTAGCATCTGGATACAAGTACTTCCTGAAAAATCGTACATTTGTCGTATGTTACTATGGAAACCTGCATAGAGAGGACAACACCCAGCTAACACCCAAGCTTTGTGTTGCCCTACCATTTCTAGTTCTGTTCTGATTAATAGGTGAGCAGTGCCACCCCTAGAAAAGACTACCCTTTCTCTGTTACCATAGGTTGGCAGAAATGTTAGCGCGCTGGGCGAAATGCTTAGCGGTATTCCCTCTATCGTTATGTTCTGAGTTCAAATTCCGCCGAGGTCGACTTTGTCTTTCATCCTTTTGGGGTCGATAAATAAAGTATCAGTTTCGTACTGGGGTTGATGTAATCGACTTAATCCCTTTGCCTGTCCTTGTTCGTCCCCTCTGTGTTTAGCCCCTTGTGGGTAGTAAAGAAATAGGTATTTCATCTGCCGTTACGTTCTGAGTTCAAATTCCGCCGAGGTCGACTTTGCCTTACATCCTTTCGGGGTCGATAAATAAAGTACCACTTTCGTACTGGGGTTGATGTAATCGACTTAATCCCTTTGCCTGTCCTTGTTCGTCCCCTCTGTGTTTAGCCCCTTGTGGGTAGTAAAGAAATAGGTATTTCATCTGCCGTTACGTTCTGAGTTCAAATTCCGCCGAGGTCGACTTTGCCTTACATCCTTTCGGGGTCGATAAATAAAGTACCACTTTCGTACTGGGGTTGATGTAATCGACTTAATCCCTTCGTCTGTCCTTGTTTGTCCCCTCTATGTTTAGCCCCTTGTGGGTAGTAAAGAAATAGGTATTTTGCCTGTCACTACGTTCTGAGTTCAAATTCCGCCAAGGTCAACTTTGCCTTTCATCCTTTCGGGGTCGATAAATAAAGTACCAGTTTCGCACTGGGGTTGATGTAATCGACTTAATCCCTTTGCCTGTCCTTCCTTGTTTGTCCCCTCTATGTTTAGCCCCTTGTGGACAGTAAAGATATCATACGTTGGAACAGTAGTCACTTGTGTGCAGGTTTACAATTATATACAACCAGCTGGTCAAACCCATAATCTTAGCTACTCCATATCATTGCTGGACTTGGCGTGACTTCGGTATAGGTACCGGAAGTACCGGATACATTTCAAGAAAGTTTTTTTTATATATATATGGGGTGTTAGGGTTAGGGTTTGTGTTAGGGTTAGGGATGGGAGAAAAGGGTTTCTGTTATCTTCAGAAATGTAAACAAAGCCACTTCCAAGTACTTACGGCACCTATACCGAAGGATCGCCCTGGACTTTTCCTAACCAAGAAACTTGTGTGTTTTCCAAGGTTTTTTTTACTCTTTACTCTTTTACTTGTTTCAGTCATTTGACTGCGGCCATGCTGGAGCACCGCCTTTAGTCGAGCAAATCGACCCCGGGACTTATTCTTTGTAAGCCCAGTACTTATTCTATCGGTCTCTTTTGCCGAACCGCTAAGTGACGGGGACATAAACACACCAGCATCGGTTGTCAAGCAATGCTAGGGGGACAAACACAAACACACAAACACACACAGGCATATATATATATATACATATATACGACGGGCTTCTTTCAGTTTCTGTCTACCAAATCCACTCACAAGGCATTGGTCGGCCCGGAGCTATAGCAGAAGACACTTGCCCAAGGTGCTACGCAGTGGGACTGAACCCGGAACCATGTGGTTGATAAGCAAGCTACTTACCACACAGACACTCTTACGCCTATATACATATATACGATGGGCTTCTTTCAGTTTCCGTCTACCAAATCCACTCACAAGGCATTGGTCGGCCCGGGGCTATAGCAGAAGACACTTGCCCAAGATGCCACGCAGTGGGACTGAACCCGGAACCATGTGGCTGGTAAGCAAGCTACTTACCACACAGCCACTCCTGCGCCTATGCATGAAAGATTTTTTTTGTTTTATGCCCAAGGAGACATGCAGTGGCACTTGAACCTAGGACAACATAATTTAAAAGCAAGCTTCTTACCCACACAGCCATGCCCGTGTTGTACACACACATTTACAGGATAACCCGCACACCCGTGTACAGGAGGAAGATAGACTGTACATACAGGGAGACTATACATACAGGCAGGCAGGCGGATAGACAGACAGACAGATATGTAACACACAACAGTCATGTTTTTATGCCAGAATATGAAAGAGACTTTAGTCAGGTGTTGACAGGTGTCAACCATTTCAATGGACCAACTTTTACAATGTCTAATAATTCAATTTTATTTGAAGGTCAATTCTACAATGTTGCTTAGCAACCATCAATTAATATATAAAAACACACACACAAAAAAAAAAAGACATACAAACAAGATGGGAAAGGTTTGACTTTTCAAGAGTTAGGGTGCCCTAAATGAAAAGGGAGAAGGGAGTGAAGGGGAGGATAGAGTTGTGGAAAATTAAAGTTTAAGATCAATTGCTCATGCTGTAGTTGTTAAGACAGTCTAACCATGACTATCCCATTTGTTCAGTCAGTTTATATCAGATTAAATGAGCCAAATATGTTTGTTCGTATAGGATTTTTAGAAAAGGTCTTGTCTATGATAGCTGACCGCCAGGTGTAGACAACACACATATATCCATCCATTCATCTTTTTTTACCTACTCCTGGCTTCCGTACCCGTGGCACGTAAAAGGGCACTATTTGAGCGTGATCGTTACCAACGTTGCTTCACTGGCACGTGTAAAAAGATTTGAGTGAAGTCGTTGCCAGTACCGCCTTACTAGCGTTCATGCCAGTGGTATGTAAAAAGTACCCACTACACTCTCGGGAGTGGTTGGCGTTAGGAAGGGCATCCAGCTGTAGAAACTCTGCCAGATCAAGATTGGAGCCTGGTGCAGCCATCTGGTTCGCCAGCCCTCAGTCAAAATCGTCCAACCCATGCTAGCATGGAAAGCGGACAAACAGTGTTGGTGTGTTTACATTCCTGTAACATAGCAGTTTGGCAAAAGTGACCGATACAATAAGTACTAAGCTTTAAAAAAAATAATAAATACTGCACTCAATTCCTTTGACCAAAAACTCTTCAAGGCTGTGCCCCAGCATGGCTGCAGTCTAATGACAGAAACAAGAAGATAAAAATATAAAAGACAGGCTCAAGCTGACCTCTAAGCTTTGCGAGTGCATTTGGTAGATGGAAACTGAAAGAAACCCATCATCTCATCATCGTTTAATGTCCGCTTTCCATGCTAGCATGGGTTGGATGGTTCAACTGGAGTCTGGGAAGCCCGAAGGCTGCACCAGGCCCAGTCAGATCTGGCAGTGTTTCTGCAGCTGGATGCCCTTCCTAACGCCATCTATTATATAAAATCCGTTCTGTCTGTGTGTGTCTTCTAGGATCTCACTCATCCTCCATCCGATTGGACTCAAATTTGATATGTAGATACCGACGGTATCAGGGCGTATACAAGTCTTGAAAAAATTACAAAAATCGATTCCAGGTGAGAATGCCCTTTTAAAACCTAGCAGGCTCATGGGCCTGGTTTCCGGTTTCCGTGGCGTATGTGTTCCCCAGCTGGACGGGACACCAGTCCATCACAACGTTACTCATGTTTACTAGCTGTGAGTGGACTGGAGCAATGTGAAATGAAGTGTTTTGTTCAAGAACACAATGCATCGCCCTGTCCAGGAATCAAAACCACAATCTTACGATCATGGTGCTGACACCCTAACCATTAAACCACACACCTCCACTTTTGCCCTTTTAAAGCCTAGCCAGGCTCATGGGCCCAGGTTTCCCGGTTTCTATGGCGTATGTGTTCCCCCCAGCTGGACGGGACGCCAGTCCATCACAGCGTTACTCATTTTTGCCAGCTGAGTGGACTGGAGCAACGTGAAATGAAGTGTTTTGCTCAAGAACACAACGCGTCGCCCGGTCCGGGAATCGAAACCACAATCTTACGATCATGATGCTGACTCCCTAACCACTAAGCCACGCACCTCCACATCATACCACTTACAAAGAAATTAATAATTGGTTAATCCAAAGCCGTAGTAGAAGAGACTTGCTTAACCCTTTAGTGTTTAAACTGGCCATATCAGGCCAAAATTATCTTCCTGTTTTATTCTCAAACCAGCCAGCTCTGACCTCTCACACCTACCCTACAAAGTCATTCTAAAAGTAAACAGGACATCATTAATATCCCAGAGTTACAAGATGCTGCACAATTAATTTAAAAATGATATAATTAAACAGGCTTTACATTTGACAAAGTAATTAGAATGCTAAAGGGTTAAGGTGTCACACAGTGGGGTCAGATCTGGAACCATGTAGCTGCAGAGAAGTGGACTTCTTCGAATACACAGCCAGGCTGATTTAGCAGCTATTTCTAGCAGGCTGTGTAACCACATAGAGGTTCTGTTGTTGACTCATACAGAGTAGTGGAGTTGGTGAATGTTATTAAATTTAGTATTAGCAGTAAGATGACTGAGTGAGTGTATAATACAGAAATAACTGCTGTGTGTGTGTGTGTGTGTGAGTGTTGTGTGTGTGTATGCGAGTGCGTGCGGTGAGGGAGGGGGGATGTGTGGCGTAATCCGTAATGGCTTTGACATGTGGTATGAATGTATGAATGAAACCAGATGGTTAGAACTATGACAAGAGCTGGTGGTTGGTGGTGGTGGTGGTGGTGGTGGTGGGGTGGTGGTGGTGGTTTCGGCGGCAGTGGTGGTGACACAGGAGGTAAAGGAAGGAACCAAGAATAGTGAGTGATGTAATATCTAAGGGAAGTTTAGGTTTTCATAAGAGAATTAGCGGGGGGGGGGGGGAGTTAAGAGGCAGGGAGAGGAGGAGAGAGAGGAGAGAGAGAGAGAGAGAAAGGTTAAGAGACAGACAGGCAGAGAGAGAGAGAGGAGAGAGAGAAAAAGGTTAAGAGAGAGACAGAGACAGACAGGCAGAGAGAGAGAGAGAGAGAGAGAGAGAGAAAAAGGTTAAGAGACAGACAGAGAGAAACAGGAGAGAGAGAGAGGAGGAGAGAGAGAGAGAGAAAAGTTAAGAGACAGACAGGGAAAGAGAGGGGGAGAAAGAGAGAGAGAAAAGTTAAGAGACAGACAGGGAGAGAGAGGGGGAGAAAGAAAGAGAGAGAGAAAAGTTAAGAGACAGACAGGGAGAGAGAGGGAGAGAAAGAGAGAGAGAGAAAAGTTAAGAGACAGACAGAGAGAGAGAGAGAGAGAGAAGTTAAGGGAGAGGGAGAGAGAGAGAAACAGACAGACAGCAAGGGAAGAAAAGTAAAAAATTAGTAGATGGACAGAGAATAAGGGAAGAGGAAGAGGGGGAGGAGACAGAGAGATTTTAGAGACAGCCAGACTGCAAAATACAGTAAGGGTACATACACACGTCTGTGGAATACTCAACTACTTCCTGCATCAATGACAGAGAAAAAGAGAGAGAGAGAGAGAGAAAGAGGAAGAGAGACAGCAATGGGAGGAAGACAGTGATAGAGAGCAAACCAGGAGGAAGGAAGACAGACAGACAGACAGACAGACAGAGCGAGACAGACAGACAGACAGACAGACAGAGCGAGAATGAGACAGACAGACAGACAGACTAGTCATAATGAAAAAAAACTTAATTGGAAAAACTGATACCACAGCAACTAAAAAGATGATAAAAATTTTTTTTTGATAATTATGATGCTGTGGCAGTGGTGTGTGTGTGTGTGTGTGTGTGTGTAGACGTGTGTGTGTGTGTGAGATAATAATTTAAACGAGGAAGCTCCTTTCCTCGTTTAAATTATTATTACCATTATTATTATTATTATTATTATTATCATTTTTTTCTTCTTTTCAATTTTGCTTCCTTTCTTGCCGAGTGTCTTCCCGACTCCTAGGGCAAAGAAACTCATTTTAGTATACATTGGTAGGCCAACTAAACTCAATAGTTTGTCATTTTGTTTTTTTTTAAGTTACATTTAAAATACATGGGGTAGTAATAGTTCTCACATCGACAATGCTCTTCTCAATACGTGTGATGTACCAGTTAAGTAGTAGTAGTTCTATACCAGTTAAGTTATTATTATTATTATTATTATTATTGAGTGAGAGAGCAGTGCATGCCATCAAAGTGACACTGGGGTAAAATATACGAAGCCAATATACCCATCATGACTACCCATCTGATAAGGGTACACTAGGCACATGCATCACAACAATATGTGCGCGACATGGTGATCTCATATCAAGATTAAACAGCACATGACCTTGCAGGTGGGGCCCAGTTAGAATTTTCTTCAGGTCGAGTAAGCCATCCCACTCGAAAGGTCCCTGAATAAGGGTTGTTTAAGGATGTTGAACGAAACACCCATGTTCCCAGAGGTGAATTATTCAAAGCCCAAAGAATCCCTCTCAACACATGGCTATGATGCTCCCCTACTACATCTGCTCGTGATCAGAGATGCACATATCGTCAGCCACTAAGGGACATGCTCAACTGGTTATGGTCAAACAACTGACAAGCAAATCTGTGGTATTGAGCAGAATATTTGCTGTAGCCCATCTTTTATACCAAGACAAAACAATGTACATGATAACACTTCCAATCAGTTAAGATCAGAAGCCTATTATTATTATTATTATTATTATTATTATTATTATTATTTTTTCAAGTTTCACTTGAAAAGGAAGATGAGATTAGAGGGGAGAGTGCTGTCTGATGGCAAGTTTTCTGAAAGGTGGGTGAATTGTGCAAGAATGACCAGTATAAATGGACCAATTCTCAGGTTTCGCCTGTGATTGAAAAAGGTTTTATAAAAGGAGAAAGGAGCTCTCTACCCACCTTTTGACCAGGCTCCCGTTGGCTTTTATGGGTTTTTTTCCACCAGGAACCTTTCGAAGCGCCTCCCCCTATTGGTAGTTTTTCGTTGTTATATTATTTGATTGTTACACTGTCTTTACTCGATGTTTTCACAAACGGACAAAACCCTTTGTAACCTTTCTTCCTGTTTTGTCCCTTTATGTTTACTAATCATGTGTGTCAGCCCTTGTGGCCAATAAAAAGAATTAATTATTATTATTATTTTTTCAAGTTTCACATGAAAAGGAAGATGAGGTTAGAGAGGAGAGTGCTGTCTGATGGCAAGTTTTCTGAAAGGTGGGTGAATTGTGCAAGAATGGCCAGTATAAATGGACCAATTCTCAGGTTTCGCCTGTAATTGAAAAAGGTATTATAAAAGGAGAAAGGGGCTCTCTACCCCTCTATTTGACCAGGCTCCTGTGGCTTTTATGGGTTTCTCCACGTGAGACCTTTCCTTTTTTTCGAAGCGTCTCCTCTATTGGGAGTTCTTCGTTGTTATATTTTCATTGTTAAACTGCCTTTTTACTCAATGTTTTCACAAACGGACAAAACCTTTTGTAACCTTTCGTCCTGTTTTGTCCCTTTATGTTTTCCAATCATGTTTGTCAGCCCTTGTGGCCAATAAAAAGAATTAATTACCATTATTATTATGCCAGCCTCGCCTGGCACCTGTGCAGGTGGCACGTAAAAAGCACCCACTACACTACCGGAGTGGTTGGGGTTGTTAGGAAGGCATCCAGCCGCTGTAAAACATTGCCAGATAAGACTGGAGCCTGGTGCAGCCTTCTGGCTTCCCAGATCCCCGGTCGTCGAAACGTCCAACCCATGCTAGCATGGAGAACGGACGTTTTAAACGATGATGATGATGATGATGATTATTATTATTATTATTACAGTGGTGAGCTGCCAGAATCGTTAGCAGGCCAGGCAAAATGCTTAGCGGTATTTCATCCGTAACTATGTTCTGAGTTCAATTTCCACTGAGGCTGACTTTGCCTTTCATCTCTCTTGGAATCGATGAAGTAAGTACCAGTTGAATACTGGGGTTCGATGTATTTAACTAGACCCCACCCTGCTCCCACCAAATTTCAGACCTTCTGCCTTTAGTAGAAAGGATTATTATTATCATTATTATTATTATTATTATTTCTTTATTGCCCACAAGGGGCTAAACATAGAGGGAACAAACAAGGACAGACAAAGGGATTAAGTAGATTATATCAACCCCAGTGCATAACTGGTACTTAATTTATCGACCTCGAAAGGATGAAAGGCAAAGTCGACCTCGGTGGAATTTGAACTCAGAACGTAACGGCAGACGAAATACCACTAAGCATTTCACCCGGCGTGCTAACGATTCTGCCAGCTCGCTGCCTAAGTTATTATCATCATCATTATTATTATTATTATTATTATTATTATTATTAAGGCAGCAAATCGGCAGAATTGTTAAGCGTGCCAGGCAAAATACTTAGGGGTATTTGGTCTGCATTTCCTTTTGGGGTCAATGACATAAGGCCCAGTCGGACACTGGGTCAATGTAATCGACTCATCACCTCCTCCAAAACTGCTGCCCTTGTAGCAAAATTAGAAACCATCATCATCATTATCATCATCATTATTTATTTATTACTTTGCACTCAGTGGGGCTTATATTAATTACGCCTACTGGATCTCATTAGGGAGTTGCTAAGCACTCCCCTTTGTATTAATCGGAGTCCCATTGATCTTCCTTTGTTGACTGGAACACCATGCTCACCAGGATCCTACCTGGTGTATTGACGAGGCAATTACCTGGATTATAATTATTCCTTTGTCAATAGATATAGGCAAAGACACCTGTCGATCAAGAACGACCATAGTTCCCCTTCAAGGTAAACATCCAGGAAAGGTTGTTTATGGAAGACCAGCAGTCGGCCATGCATGCCAGCCATGCCTTTCCCCACACAGTCACGTATATCTCTCTTTTTACTCTTTTACTTGTTTCAGTCATTTGACTGGGGCCATGCTGGAGCAGCGCCTTTAATCGAGCAACTCGACCCCGGGACTTATTCTTTTTGTAAGCCCAGTACTTATTCTATCGGTCTCTTTTGCCGAACCGCTAAGTAACGGGGACATAAACACACCGGCATCGGTTGTCAAGCAATGCTAGAGGGACAAACACAGACACACAAACACACACACGCATATATATATATATATATATATATATATATAATATATATATATACATATATACGACGGGCTTCTTTTCAGTTTCCGTCTACCAAATCCACTCACAAGGCTTTGGTCGGCCCAAGGCTATAGTAGAAGACACTTGCCCAAGGTGCCATGCAGTGGGACTGAACCCAAAACATGTGGTTGGTAAACAAGCTACTTACCACACAGCCACTCCTGCGCCTATATATATTTACATATATATATGTAAATATACGTGTGTGTGTGTGTGTGTGTGTATATATATATATATAGTATATATATATATATATACACACACACACATGTATATTTACATATATACATACATATATGTAAATATATGTATGCGTGTGTGTGTCCCCTGGCTTCCCAGACCCCAGTCGAACCGTCCAACCCATGCTAGCATGGAAAGCGGACGTTAAATGATGATGATAATATGTATGTATGTATGTATGTATATGTATGTCTTTCAATATCTATATTTATATATAAAACTGAGCATGTGTGCTTGTCTGTCTGTATCCTTTTTATTCTTTTACTAGTTTCAGTCTCTGGACTGTGGTCATGCTGGAGCACCACCTTATGTATGTATGTATGTATGCATCACTAAAACTCAAGAACTACCCAACCCAATTTCATTCAAATTTTACACATGCTTTACTTAGGGCCCATGCAGTATCATGGGCCAAAAAAACTTTCAACTTCTTGCCTAATGCAAGCCTGGAGTAACCTTTTATCTCTCACGCTATTTCAGCATTATGAGTCAAAAGTGAAACAATAACATCTCTATTTTAAAGCGAGATACTTTCAGTTTTAATAGTGAAACTTAATATTTCCACTATGGATATATGTATATATATTAGTTTTATTTCTATTACTTTCACTATGATATATTTATGTCTATGTATGCATGTAAACATGTGTGTGTGTGTGTATGTATATATATATATGCATATATGTATATGTATATATGTATATACATATATGTATATATATACATATATGTATATATATGTGTGTATATATGTATATATAGATATATATGTGTATGCATATATATGTATCTATATATATGCATATATATATATATATGTATGTATCTATATATATATATATATATATATATATATATATCCGAGCGTGGCCGTTTGCCAGCCTCGTCTGGCACCTGTGTCGGTGGCACATAAATCACCCACTACACTCTCGGAGTGGTTGGCGTTAGGAAGGGCATCCAGCTGTAGAAACACTGCCAGATCTGACTGGACTGGTGCAGCTTTCGGGCTCCCCAGACCCAGTTGAACCGTCCAACCATGCTAGCATGGAAAGCGGACGTTAAATGTGACATGATGATGTGATATATGATATATATATATATATATTATATATAGATATATATATATATATATATATATAGTATATATATATATGTATATGTATGTATGTATCTATATATATATTATATATGCATATATATATAATATGCATATATATATATATATGATATATATATATGTAAGTATGTATCTATATATATATATATATATATATATATATATATGTAAGTATGTCTATATATATATATATATATATATATATATATATATATGTAAGTATGTATCTATATATATATATATGTAAGTATGTAATCTATATATATATATTATATATATATATATATATATATATGTAAGTATGTATCTTATATATCTATAGATATATATATATATATATATATAATATATATGCATTATATATAGATAGATACAAAAGTAAGTCCAGTGATCAATTTCTTCAACTAAAGGTAGTACTCCAGCATGGCCACACTGAAATGACCGAAACAGGTAACAGAGTAAATGAATAATATATATATATATATATATATATATATGTGTGTATGCATAAATGGGTAAAAACCGTCTTCAATTATGAAGACCATGAGATTTCACCTAGAAAGTTCTCCGACGAGAGACAAGTCCGGGCAAGGTTGTTTATGGAAGACCAGCAGTCACCCATGCATAGCAGCCTCCCCTTTCCACACCACCGATGTTATCCAAGGTAAAAGCAATGGCTGATACAGCTTGGCATCAGTAACATCACAACTCATTTCTACAGGTGAGTGAACGAGCAAGGTGTAGTAAATAAATGAGCTTCAAGCAATCTGTAGAAGGTATAAAAAGTAGCTTTCAGGAACAATAGCGAGGTGCAACAGGCTGAAAAAAGTTTTGATGGAGGACCCACTGAGTTTACAAGCCATTTTCCTAACAGCAATGTAAACTTCATATAATCAAGGTAGGCATCCTTGGCCTAAAGAATAGCTTGCAGTTTTTACCACTTCCGAGGACCTTCCCAAGGGCAGACCACTGCTAAACTATATATATATACTTATTATTTATCATATATATATACTTATTGCTTATTATATATTGTTTATTCATTTTTGTGATCTAGTTATATGTTTTAAAATTTATTTTATTTTTTAATTATGATTTGGTTTATGTCTATCATTGTTTGAATTGCATAATAGTGGTTTTTCTCTATCTCTATCTCTCTCTCTCTCTAAAAAGCACCCTCCGAACATGGCCGATGCCAGCGCCGCCTTGACTGGCTTCTGTGCCGGTGGCACGTAAAAAGCACCAACCGATCGTGGCCGCTGCCAGACTCCCCTGGCACGTAAAAAGCACCCACTACACTCACGGAGTGGTTGGCGTTAGGAAAGGGCATCCAGCTGTATATATATATATATATATATATATAGAGAGAGAGAGAGAGAGAGAGAGTCACACTGCTAACTATACTAGTTGATGAGTATGGCTAAATAGCAAAAACTAGGAAGGACACATTGGATATTGTAGTCTTAGATGACCATGTCTGAAATGATAAAGTAAGACAGAATGGTTACAGCTGGAACTACAAGACTACTCGGTTGGCAGTGGCTGGTGAGTGTGTGTGTGTGGGGGGTAGATAACAACAACAACAACTGGGAAGGACACATTAGATAATGTAGTCTGAGGTTTACTATGCCGGACTAGATAAAAAAAAAGGACGAAAAAGGCTTTAGTGATACGTGGAATAAGTTAAGAATCTGTGAACTGTCTGTTGCGATTCTGCACACAGTCTCACATGAATAAAAGACGATTGGCACATGGGTGAGGAGATCGGTGGGTGGGACGAAACAACAACAACAACAATCTCTCTCCACACACACACACACACACACAAACACCACCCGCAGAGCAGAAGTAGAGAAAACAGTTATTTCTACAATAACAACAACAGTTACCAGCACCAGCACCAGCAACCATAATTACAGTTGGTTATTGGGTTAAGAAGCAAGTGTCTTCTAAATTCTTGGTTGTGTGTGTGCGTGCGTGGGGGGGTGAGTGAGTGTGTGTGTAGGGGAGTCGTGTATAACTGCCAAAAAAGCAATAACCAAAAATAGACAGAGGATGAGGAAGCACTGAACGACCTCCGAGAAGTCTTACATCAATGCAAGAAATATTCTCGCAGCAGAGATCGCCAGGATGAAGTTATTAAATTAATAACGATGAATAAGAAAAATTGAAAGCGGAGGATACACTGACACACACAAACACACACACACACAACACATATATTTATATATATGATGCAAACACATAACGTTCATATTTCTTATATACATACACGTGTATATAATCATATAGACATGTGCACCATCATCAAAACAGACATTAAATGATGATGATGAATATATATATATATATTCATATTTTCATATATACATGCATGTGTATATATACATACTTACATATTTCCACATATACATGCATACATCTGTGATCATATCCATATATTCACATATACATACTTACATATCTCCACATATACATGCATACATCTGTGATCATATTTTCATGAATACATACACACACATCCATATATTCACATATACATACATGTGTATATATACATGCTTACATATCTCAACATATATATGCATACATCTGTGATCATATTTTCATGTATACATACACACACATCTATATTTTCACATATACATACATTTGTATATATACATACTTACATATTTCCACATATACATGCATACATCTGTGATCATATTTTCATATATACATACACACACATCCATATATTCACATATACATACATGTGTATATATACATACTTACATATCTCCACATATACATGCATACATACACACACATCTATATTTTCACATATATACATACACACACACACACACACACACACACATCCATATTTTCACATATACATACATGTGTATATATACATGTTTTCAAATACAGACACACAAATTTTCATATATACAAACATATTTTTCATATATACTGCTATAAATATATATATATATATAATATATATATATATATTATATATATATATATATATATATATAATATATATATAACACATATTTATACACACATTCATAATTTTATATGATGATACATGTATTTATATACATACACACACACACACACACAAATGTGGCAATGCTGGAGTACCTCCCGCTAGGATTTATAGTCAATTGTATTGATTGCAGTACTCATTCCACTATTGTTTTATTGATCTTTATTTATTGATCTGCTAAGTTACAGAACATAAGATGGCAACACAATTTCAACAGAAGTTAAACAGTGTGATACATGTACACAGACACACACATATACACATACACACACACATATGTATATATTATTAATATATATATATATATTATATATATATATATATGCACACACACACAGATATATATCTAATATACATACATAGATACATACAGATACACATGTACATAAATGTACATATACACACACAAACACATAGATATACACACACACAAATATACATGTCACACACGTATATATATATACATACATACATATATATATAATATATATATATATATATATAGAAAGAGATATACACACACATGTATAGATATATATACATGTACACGCATGCACACACACAAATAAATAAATAAATATATATACACACATGATCACAAGGTGAGTTCAATTCCCAGCAATGCACTGTGTCCTTGGGCAAGACACTTTATTTCACTTTGCTTCAGTCCACTCAGCTGGCAAAATTGAATTGTACCTGTATTTCAAAGGGCCAGCCTTGTCATATTTTGTGTCACACTGGACCTCCCTGAGAACTATGTTATGGGTACACGTGTCTGTGGAGTACTCAGCCACTTGCACGTTAATTTCACAAGCAGGCCGCTCCATGGATCGGATCAACCGGAAGCCTTGTCATCATAACAAACGAAGTGTCACAATACACACATATATACACACACATATGTATATCTACATACATACATACGCACATCGAAATATACACATATTCATGCATATATATATATATATATATATATAGATATAGATAGATAGATAGATAGATAGATAGATAGATGATAGATAGATAGATAGATGCATACAAATGCACAAACACACATCCTCTACCGAAATGTCATCGATGTCTGGCAGATCAACCAGGGGCAATTGCTCCAGCTCCCCTTCAGGGTTGGTGAAAGCGATGTTGTGGACAACGAAAAACCTGGCTGATGACAGTCAAGGCTGATCTGGAACCTGACCTACGAAGCAATGGCCCCCATCTCCCCTTCAGGGTTGGTGAAAGCGATGTGGTGGACAACGAAAAACCTGGCTGATGACAGTCAAGGCTGATCTGGAACCCAACCCACGAAGCAATTGCACCAGCTCCCCTTCAGGGTTGGCGAAAGCAATGTGATGGACAATGAAAGACCTGGCTGATGACAGTCAAGGCTGATCTGGAACCCAACCCACGAAGCAATTGCTCCAGCTCCCATTCAGGGTTGGCGAAAGCAATGTGGTGGACAACGAAAATCCTGGCTGATGACAGTCAAGGCTGATCTGGAACCCAACCTACGAAGCAATGGCCCCAGCTCCCCTTCAGGGTTGGTGAAAGCGATGTGGTGGACAACGAAAAACCTGGCTGATGACAGTCAAGGCTGGTCTGGAACCCGACCTACGAAGCAATTGCACCAGCTCCCCTTCAGGGTTGGTGAAAGCGATGTGGTGGACAACAAAAAACCTGACTGATGACAGTCAAGGCTGATCTGGAACCCAACCTACGAAGCAATGGCCCCCATCTCCCCTTCATGGTTGGCGAAAGCGATGTGGTGGACAACGAAAAACCTGGCTGATGACAGTCAAGGCTGATCTGGAACCCAACCCACGAAGCAATTGCACCAGCTCCCCTTCAGGGTTGGCGAAAGCGATGTGGTGGACAACGAAAAACCTGGCTGATGACAGTCAAGGCTGGTCTGGAACCCAACCCACGAAGCAATTGCACCAGCTCCCCTTCGGGGTTGGCGAAAGCGATGTGGTGGACAACGAAAAACCTGGCTGATGACAGTCAAGGCTGATCTGGAACCAAACCTAGGCCGTCCATATCTATGGCGTTTGCCGCTGGAATAAGGAATGGTTGGAGAGATAATGCGGTTGTTATCAAAGCACAGAGAATCTGAACAAATACCACAAAGCATTTTATCCAATGCTCTAACAACTCTTCCACTTCACCACTTTGGCTTGGAAACCACTACTTCAGAAAATCTTTCCTATAGACACAGGAGTGGCTGTGTGGTAAGTAGCTTGCTAACCAGTCACATGGTTCCGGGTTCAGTCCCACTGCGTGGCATCTTGGGCAAGTGTCTTCTGCTATAGCCCCGGGCCGACCAATGCCTTGTGAGTGGATTTGGTAGACGGAAACTGAAAGAAGCCCGTCGTATAATATATATATATATATATATATATATATATATATATGTATATGTGTATGTGTTTCTCCCCCCTAGCAATGCTTGACAACCGATGCTGGTGTGTTTACGTCCCCGTCACTTAGCGGTTCAGCAAAAGAGACCGATAGAATAAGTACTGGGCTTACAAATGAATAAGTCCCGGGGTCGATTTGCTCGACTAAAGGCGGTGCTCCAGCATGGCCGCAGTCAAATGACTGAAACAAAAGAGAGTAAAGAGAGAGTAATGCTTGAGCAAAAAAAAAAACAAAGAAAGAAAGAAAAACCCATACGTTCTTCATAATTTCATTAAAAAAGATTAATAATAATAATAAAGAAAATAATTATACTTCAAGATGATTAACAAAGTAAACAGTAGTTTGCTCTGTTTTTTACTAAAATTTTTAGATGAATTTTCTTTCAGAACTTTTAAATATTTCCAGGGGCACCGTTAATTGATTTTGCTGAAACCATGTGGCTTCGCAACCACATGGTTTCAGGTTCAGTCCTACTGTGTAACAATCTTGGGCAACTGACTTCTAAGACCACCTTGAACCAAAGATGAATAGCAAAGTTGACTTCAGCAGGATTTGAACTCAGGGTCTAAAGAGTTGAAACAAGTGCCACATAACAGCTCCAGTGCGATGTTCTTACGGTTCTACCAACTTGTTGCCCTGGGTTCGTATGTTTATGAACCCTGACATAAGATAAAAAGTAAAGACCGACTTTGGTGGGATTTGAACTCAAAGCCTCAAGCAGATTTGATTGACAGAAACCAAAAGAAATCCGAGGGACTGCATCTGCTTGTGAAGCGCCAGTTTGGGAGCTCTGGAGTTGTAAGAAGCATGGTCACCTTTTAACTACCGTAATAACTCATAGATCTGCTCTGACCCCGACCAGTAGCATCTATCAAATTTCCAGCTATGGGTTAATAAATTTCCCAAGGGTAGACAAGGCGCCCATTATTTTTGACAAAGTCCTAAAGAGGGTAGTTCTTCCAGAGGAAGATACTAGCACCAGTTGAAATACTACTGTCACCATGACAACCAAGAGTGGCAAAAGTGTTGTACAGTGGTCCCTTGCTTCTTCGCGGTTCAACTATCGCAGATTCATGACTTCGTAGATTTTAAAAACACACACACACACACACATATATATATATGTGATGATAGCTGTCAGAAAAAGTGCGGGCTAAAACTACGCGCCTTCATTAGTCAGTTAAGGTGAGACAGTGTCACGTGACAACTTGCTGGGGCTGCCTGCTGGAGCCTATGTGGCAGGTATTTAAAGGATAAATTTGAAAAGACAGTCAGTCACCGGCTGACACTCGCTGACGATACATCGAAGAGGCCAGGAACAGAAGAAAGAAGAGAAGAAGACATGCACCTAACACCAGAGCTGAAGACCCTCCGAAATGGGGGGGGGGGGCAACGTCCAAAACGGTAGAGGAGTAGGGGCCGAAACCGAACGTGGTTCCTCCTGATGATGTCTTGAGCTAACTGGATCCTATAAGGAGCTGTTGTGGTAGCAGACCACGAAACACGGTTGTAATTCCTCAGGAAAGTATCATATATATGCATGTGAGTGTGTCTTGTGTCTCTCTCCCTCTTTCCTTTTGACATCACGTGATAGCTGTAAATGAGTGTCACTGTCACACAAGCAGTGTTGTTTCCTCTCAATCCTCCATAAAATATACATATCTGGTCAAGGGGAAATATGACCTTGCATGGAAACAAGGTGAATGTTGGTGACAGTAAAGGTACCCAACCACAGAAAACACGCCTGGACAAATTCTACTTGGGACATGCAAGCATGGAAAACTGGACATTATAACAATGAGATCCTAGGGATTTGAGAACCATTGGTGGCTTAATTGAATTTCCGCGAAGTAGGGACACCATATTTACAGTATTTATTTAACATGTATTTGGACTTTTAAAACCCTCCCTGTACTATTAACAACCCACCCATCACAGTAGTCTATTAATATATTTCTTTACTACCCACAAGGGCTAACACAAGAGGACAAACAAGGAGAGACACACGGATTGTCGATTACATCGCCCCCAGTGTGTAAACTGGTACTTAATTTATCGACCCCGAAAGGATGAAAGGCAAAGTCGACCTCGGCGGAATTTGAACTCAGAACGTAGCGACAGATTAACCTATTTCTTTAACTACCCCACAAGGGGCTAAACACAAGAGGGGACAAACAATGACAACAAACGATTAAGTCGATTACATCGACTCCAGTGTGTAACTGGTACTAACTTTATCACCCCGAAAGGATGAAAGGCAAAGTGGACCTCGGCGGAATTTGAACTCAGAACGTAACGGCAGACGAAATACTGCTACGCATTTCGCCCGGCGTGCTAGCGATTCTGCCAGCTCGTCAAGGACAACGTTTAAGCAATAACATTTTCAAACTTTGTCAGATGTCATGAGGGAAATTTCATTCTGTCCATGGGCGGGATGAGGATGGCAGAGTGCCCCACAGGATCAAAAACTGACTTGAGGTTAAAAAATAACAAGGAAGGGCTCATTGTGAATCATACAAAAAAAAAAGAAAAAAACTTTTTTAATTTTTAAAAAGGCAGGATAGTTAACAGCTGGTCACTGGGATGGTCACAGCTGGAACACCTTTGACCATAGGCCTGCTCAAACAGCAACAGCTGGGAGGAAAAGGATTGCTAAACGACAGTAAAAACAACTAATAGAAAACAAACAGGGCATGTTGTACAGATATGTTTATATATATTTATATAGGGAGAAATATATGTACACAAATACATATGAACATGTTAATTATGTGTATGTACGCATATATATATGTGTGTGTGTGTGTGTATATATATATATGATGTGTGTATATATATATATATATGATGTGTGTGTATATATATATGTGTGTGTGTGTGTGTGTGTGTGTGTATATGTATATGTGTGTGTGTGTGTATATATATGTATGTATATATGTGTATGATAATATATATATGTGTGTGTGATATATATATATGTGTGCGTATATATATATGTGTATGTATATATATTGTGTGTATGTATATATATATATGGTGGTGTGTATATATGTGTATGTATATATATATGTGTGTATGTATATATATATATAATATATATGTGTTGTATATATATATATAATGGTGTGTGTATATATATATATATATATATATATGTATATATATATATATATATATATAATATGTGTGTGTATATTATATAGTGTGTGTATATATGTAATATATATATGTGTGTGTATATATATAGTTGTGTGTGTGTGTTATATGTGTGTGTGTGTAATATATATATGGTGTGTGTGTATATATCTAATATGTGTGTGTGTGTATAATATATATGTGTGTTGTGTGTATATATATGTGTGTAGTATATATCTATATATGTGTGTTATGTATATATATATATATGTGTGTATGTATATATATATATATGTTGTATATATTATATATATATGCATGTGTATATATTATATATATATGCATGTGTGTATATATATATATATGCATGGTGTGTATATATATATATATATATATATAGATATATATGTATATATAATATATATATATGTATATATATATATATATATATATTATATATATTATATATATATATATGTATTATATATATATATATATATATATGTATAATATATATATATATATATATGTATATTAATATCATATATATATAGGTGTGTGTATATATATATGTGTGGTGTATATATGTATATAATATGTGTGTGTATATATATATGTGTGTGTACATATGTATATATTATATATGTGTGTGTGTGTGTATATATGTGTGTGTGTATTATATATGTGTGTGTGTATATATCTATTGTTGTGGATGTATATATATATATATATTGTTTGTATGTATATATATAATATATTATGCATGTGTATATATATATATGCATTGTAATATATATGTATGTATATGTGTGTATATATATATATATGTGTGTATGTATATATATGAACATGTTTGATGTGTGTATGGATTAGAGAAATGCAGATACAGTGAGACCAGAAGATGGGTATTCCATGTGTCCTACCTTACATCCTTCACATGTAATAACGCCATAATGTACACCAGATGACTTGTCCCCACAAACCTTGCATGGTATCACCTCTATCTGGGCTGTAAAAAAAAAAAGAAAACACAAATTGTTATTAGTCTTTACACATTAATTAGTGATAAATTATATATCAATGTCATTATAAACATGTTTTTCACTCAACAATCATGTGTTTAATAATTAGTGTGTTGGTGGTGGTCGTGGTGTCAGGAGGAGGGGTATCGTATTTTGTTCTTTGGAATTGTACCAGCCTGTGTGTGTGTGTGTGTGTGTGTGTGTGTGTGTATACACACAAACATACACACATATATATATCCCCAAGGACATACTCTACGGAGAGCTTGCTAGGGGTACTAGGTCTGTGGGTAGACCCTGCTCTTACGTTACAAGGATGTTTGCAAAAGGGACATGAAGGCCTGCAACATCAACATTAGCGGTTGGGAGGCAGTTGCCGGCAACCGTGGAGAATGGTGACATACGGTAAAAGAGGGAATACAAAGGAGTGACAGAGAGAGAGAGAGGAGAAATGGAAAGACAAGAAAAGACGTCAACAAGAAAATATGGCATTACAACCAGCCAGGAACAGTCTTCGCTACATTTGCAGTACCTGCCAGAGGGAGCGTTTGTCCAGGATAGGACTACACAGCCACAGCAGGAAATGTATCAGGACATGAAATGTAAAAGCCGAACTAGACTACTTTATGCGCAACTCCATTGTCTCTCGAGACAAAAAGGATGCCAACCAACCACATAGTTGTTTCAGTCATTTGACTGTGGCCATGCTGGAGCACCGCTTTAGTCAAGCAAATCAACCACAGGACTTATTCTTTGTAAGCCTAGTAGTTATTCTATCGATCTCTTTTGCCAAACCGCTATGTTACGGGGACACAAACACACGAGCATCGGTTGTCAAGCAATGTTGGAGTGACAAACACACACATATATATACATATATACGATGGGCTTCTTTCAGTTTCCGTCTAGCAAATCCACTCACAAGGCTTTGGTCGGCCCGAGGCTATAGTAGAAGACACTTGCCCAAACCAGAGCAGTTTCCGCTCTTGGACACTGCCTCTAATTCCTCTCTTACGTAACTTTTCTCTCAATATACTAGCACTCTGTCACCCATGTACACTGACATTGCACATCCAGCAAAGCATACATACACACACAATAGGATTCTTTCAGCTTCCATCTACCAAATCCACTCACATGGCTTTGGTCAGCCTGAGACTATTGTAGAAGAGACATGCCCAAGGTGCCATGCGGTGGGACTGAACCTGGAACCATGTGGCTGAGAAGTAGACTACTTACCACACAGCCACATGTTTGTATAATTAATGTTAAAATATACGCCGACATCTTCTGAGAACCATGGAAATTCACAGGCCTACATCCAGCATACCCCCTGTATCAAACTGTCATTCTTGTGTCTCATGACCGAAAGAAACCTATCATGCGTGTGTGTGTGTGTGTGTGTGTGGTGTGTGTGTGTGTGTGCAGTTAAAAATTTGCCTCCCAACCATATGGTCTTGGGTCCTGTCCCACCGAATGGTACCTCAGGCAAGAGTCTTCTACCATAGTCCCCTGGGTCAACAAAAGCCTTGAGAGTGGATTTGACAGACACCAAAAGAAACTCATCATGTGTGTGCGTGTGTGATTGTGTGTGTGTGTGTGTGTGTGTGTTTTCTGTGTGTGCATTGTTGTCACCTTGCCTTGACGTCATGCGATAATCTCTCTCTATATAAACGGCAGTTTGTCTGTGCGTGTTTCTGGTGTCTGTTTTTCTCGTACCCTCACCCTGACCACGGCTTTCAACCGATTCTGATGAACTTGACACACCATAGCCCAATGTCATAATTCAAAACTAACGCAGCGAAAATTTGAAAAGCTCCCCCAGTTCTGAAAAAAATCGATAAATTGCGACAGGGGTCGAGAATCAGAACCCAAACCACAGACCGTCTAGGGGACGCAACTCCACCTTTTTTAACTCTCAAAAAAATTTACATCGCCATTTTTTTGCTATTTTTTGGCTATAACTCTCTAAAAATGCTTTATAGTTTTTTCCCCTACAACCCAAGCAACGCCGGGCGATACTGCTAGTCATAAATAAGTGTCACTGCCCCCTGCAAGATCCGCCTTTCATCGCCAACTTCCGTGAAAACATGCCTGTCACAGAGAACATTACTTCTCGCTTGGAGACAAGAGAGGGTCGGTGACAGGAAGACATCCACCCATACAAAATAACCTGCCTCAACAAATTTCGTCTGATACAGGCAAGCATAGAAAAGTGGGCGTTTTATATATGTGGAATATAATATATCTCTTCTCTCTATATATAAACGGCAGTTTTGTCTGTCTGTGTGTCTCTCAGGTGTACCCTCACCCTCACCCACGGCTTCAAAACCGATTCTGATGAAACTTGACACACACATAGCGCAATGTCATAATTCAAAACTAACGCAGCGAAAATTTGAAAATTCCCCCAGTTCTGAAAACAAATCGCTAAATTCGACAGGGTCGAGAATCTAAGCTTTTTATATGCACACATTTTCTACAGACTGTCTAGGGGACGCAACTCGACCTTTTAATCTAACTCTCAACACTGGGTAAGTATCCCAAAATGTATAAAAATGTACAAAAACGGCAAAAAAGCGGGCAGCAATGTGGGTGACAACAACGAAAAAGTCAAAAGTGACCAAACTGAACCAACAATTGAAAAGGTTTTTTTGGTGCACACGACAAAAGCGGTTTATAATAAACCAAGAGTTTGCAAGTAGCATCCGAGGACCCTTAGGTGCGTCAAAATAAGGTAAAAACGTTTGGGGTGGTAGTTATAAAGAAGTGTAAACAAAAAAAGTATTCGAATAACTTGGCGGCTGCAGCACTATTAGCAGAATGTTGGGGGTAAAGTCTCGAATGTAATTTCTTTTCCTGGTAGGAATTGGTTGGGTTGAATTATCGATAGCTGTGTTGATAGTTATTGGGAGTGAAGAAACATTGCAAACCTACCATGCGCCTTCGTTCCCTAGAGGGAAAGGATTAGATTGGGATTAGTCGTTGCCTACTAGGTGCTCTCATATTCCGGGCAACGCCGGGCTATTCTGCTAGTATATATATTATATATATATAACTATATAATAAAGGCTGTTATCCAGTATGGCTAAAACAACGCCTAAATTATATGAATTGTCATGAATAGACAGAATTGCTATACTAATTAAAAGAGTAACATTCAAACCGTTGATTATCTGGAAACGTATTTTAAATCACAAAGCGCCACCTATTATACACTTAAATTAACAGTTAGTTTGTGGAGTCTACTCGAAACATTAACTGACAATTAAGTAATTATCCTTTTACCAATTTACTAATGACAATAATTGGACAGCGACCATGCTGGGGCACTGACTTCAAAGGAATTTTTTTTTTTTAGTTGATTATATGAACCACACTCTTTTTTTTTTTTTCCCCCTCTTTTACTTGTTTCAGTCATTTGACTGCGGCCATGCTGGAGCACCACCTTTAATCGTGCAACTCGACCCCGGGACTTATTCTTTTTTTTCGTAAGCCCAGTACTTATTCTATCGGTCTCTTTTGCCGAACCGCTAAGTAACGGGGACATAAACACACCAGCTTAGAAAATATGAGGGACCGCTGCAATAAGTTTGTGAATCTGAGAGGGAAATATCTTGAATAAAATCATAATTAACAATATTTTCTTTCCCATAAAGCCAGGAACTTTTTCAGCACCCCCTTGAAAAAACAGTTAGGTATGAATAAGGCTAATCTTTCCAACAAGGCCATGTGATCTCTCTCTCTCTCTCTCTCTCTCTCTCTCTGGATCGATAAGCTGAATTTCAGCCAATTACTTTAAAAAATAAATAAATAAATAAAAATAAATTAAAATATTGTTGCTGTTATTTTTTTTTTTTGTTTGTATTGTTTCATGTTTGTGTATTCTACTTTAACTTTGAACAAAAACGGTGACACTCTGCTTTCTGGTTTTGTTACGTGTTAAAACATCACGGGAAGCTCATTACATATAATGTACCACGCAAAAAGTAACACACATTTTGATGAGAGTTTCTACAACTAATGGAAACTGCAGTTGTGATCCCTGTGCCGGTGGCACGTAAGAGCACCATCCGAACGTGGCCGATGCCAGCGTCGCCTAGACTGGCTTCTGTGCTGGTGACATGTAAAAGCACCATCCGAACGTGGCCGATGCCATCGCCGCCTAGACTGGCTTCCGGCTGGTGACATGTAAAAGCACCAATCCGATCGTTGGCTGATGCCAGTGACGCTAGACTGGCTTCCGTACGTGGCTGATGCCAGGCCGGCTAGACTGGCTTCCGTGTCGGTGACACGTAAAAAGCACCATCCGAACGTGGCCAATGCCAGCGCCGCGCTTTGATTGGATCCGTGTCATGACACGTAAAAAGCACCATCCGAACCTGGCCAATGCCAGCATCGGCTTCCGTGCCGGTGAACGTAAAAAGCACCAATCCTAACGTGGCCGATGCCACAGCCCGCCTAGACTGGCTTCCGTGCCGGTGACATGTAAAAAGCACCATCCGAACGGGGCCGATGCCATCGCGCCTAGACTGCTTCCGTGCGTGACATGTAAAAGCACCATCCGAACGTGGCTGATGCCAGCGCTGCCTAGACTGGCTTCCGTGCCGGTGACATGTAAAAAGCACCATCCGAACGTGGCCGATGCCAGCGCCGCCTAGACTAGCTTCCGTGTTGGTGACATGTACG
>NW_021833016.1:0-10000 GCF_006345805.1 Octopus sinensis
AACAATGTTTAATCATAAGAGCAAAAAAGGTGCTGGAGTGGCATGTAAGGCTGTAAGGAGCAACTTCTAGTAAACTGAGCCATTCATAGAGAACTGTAAGAGGAGAAAGACAAACACGAAAATTAGGAGAGAGTATTAGAGAAGAGTTAGACTAATATTAAACACTGAACTTAATATTAAAAATAAGATAATAGGGATAAACACGCAAGCCATACCCGTCATAAAGTACAGCTTTAACATAATAAACTGGAAGATCAGTGAACAGAAAAACCTAGATAGAAAAAAGCAGAAACCTACTAACAGCGTATCGAAGGCACCACCGCAAAGCACACGCAGACAGAATATACCTATCCCGCTCAGAAGGAGGCCGCGGCCTGATACAGACAGAGAATTACTATAAAATAATGACAGCTGAACTAGCAAAGCACTTAGATGCAAAGAGTGGATGACTACTGCATGTAGTAAAGCAACATGAGAGAAAGAAAACTTTTCTGTATTCACAAGGAGATGACAAAATACAAAACAGAAACAAACTATACTGATACACTGATTGTTTTACTGTCAATTCCTCAGTTTTAAAGAATACCTCGACTCCACCGAACTGACTCGCTCGAGATATATGTCTGATGTTGTGCCATATATTGCGACGGGCACTTTGTATTTGGCGTTTGTGATCGTCCCCAGTCTTCAAAATTTAAAACTAAAACATCTGAATGCAACTGTTTTACAAGCCCTTGCAGCTAGAGTTTCAGGATTTGGACAATATATAACTTTCTCCATTCAATTTTCCTAAATCTAGTTGCATCCAATTTTTTTGAGCATTTATCATCCAGGGAAAGTATAAAAATTCTTTTTATGTTTACCACACCATCGAAAGAAACCTTATTTTTGTGGCTGTTGTAGTTGTTGTTGTTGCTAGTGGTATTGTTAGTGCTGTTGCTGGTGCCTACACCGCAGCTACTACTGCAACCTATGTTATTACCCTTCCTGTAGATATTACTGCTGCTGCTACAGTTGCTGTTACAGATTCTGCTACTGCTATTATTGCAGCTACTGTAGCTCCTGTTGTTGCTGCTACCACTATTACAGTGGTTTCTTTTGTTAGTGTTGTTGTGGTTGTTGCTATTGTTGTTTATTACAGAGGGGAGTGATAAGCAGTGATAATTAGAATTGTACTGCTGTTATCAGTTCGAATTTCCTTGAAGCATGTTCGAACCGGTGAACAAGCTACTCACTGAATTTTGTCACGGACGATATATCCCATTTGTAGACACGTGGTGCGAATACACCTAGATCATGTCGTAGTACCACCTACCCAGACCGTGAGATGCAGGCATTTTGGAGTAGTTATCTCCTCTTCGGTCACAGACACCAGGCAGGCGGCGCTGCGAGCTGATTGAAGATACTGACTCCCTTATAATTTTCCAGTTGCCATACGGCGACTGATAGCGCTGTGCAGCGGCACACCGTACAGATGGGGAACGCTAAGCAGTGATACGTAAAACTGTACTGTTATTATCAGTCCGAATATGCTTAATTGTTGTGAATATTGCTACTGCTGATGTTGATGTTAGTGTTGTTGTTTTTGTTATATCAGTTGGATCAGTATAGTGCCCAATGAAAATTTCTCCTCCCATTCAGTTAAGAAAGAAGCTGCTGGCTGGATAAACTCAAGAAAACAAACAATGATGAACTACATTATTGTATTCTGGAGTGCGTGAGAAGACTCAGGGTTTCCTGAAATCAAGAGGTTAATTTTCTTTTTATAAAATGTGATGACATGCAACATTTGTCTCTACATGTTTATCAGCAGACATAAAGCCATGAATGATCTAATTTCGACTCTTGGTGATGTTTTCATTCAAATTTGGGCACGCCTCATTCTTCCAACATAAAAATACTTTTTGATTTAAGAAAAAATTTGTAGGGAATTGGAAATTTCACTTTGTATATTCAGTTACCTATCTGTATGATTGATAGCTAATTCAATCACTAAACTGTGTTCTAAGCACATACATACATACATCACAGCTGCAACCTCGTTACACTAGAAAAGACATTGTCAAGAAGACTTACTGAAATGATTCATCATGTGATGCCCTTATATGACTTTTAAACCCGGCCAAGCTTTTACACATTTTATTACATACTAGATAACTGTGCTGGCTGGCAGGAGAAACAGGCGCCACCATATGCACTCTCTTAACATGTCTTTTTAGACCTCCAACTGAGAGGCATACCCTTCCACATTTTACACGCATTGTTATGAATTTTAATAGCCCCATCATTGTATATTGTGTTTTTTTATTTATATATATTGTATGTCAATATCATTTTCAATTTTACTGTTTTTATCTCAATTTTTAATTTGTATTTATTTCTCGTATTTTAATTTTTTTAAATAAATAGATAAGGGCTGGATAGAGCTCCTCTGTTTACCCAAGCCATGACGAAGGCAGTCTATCTAAGAGAAAGTAACTCTGAATTTAAATACTTGACTGCTGTCTTGTAGTTAGAGTTTGTTTGGGCAAAGACTGGGAGAAGCACACTCTGATATAAAACCTGCGACTGCAAATGCACCCAATGAAGTCAACTTGCGTTTCTTTTTGGATTATACTGTACAAAACTTCTCCTTTAAAAAGTGTCAAGCACATACATACACACACATACATACATACATACATACATACATACATACATACATACATACATACATACATACATACATACATACATACATACATGCAGAAAGGCTAAGGGAGATCCCACGATAGGCCATATGGGAAGACAAAGAATATTGGGATAAGGAATACCCAACATACTCAAATTTTACAAAAAAAAACAAAAACTATTACACCAGCAATTTATATATGTTGGAAAGAAACACAGCACCCTGCCGAATAAAATCATTCAGCCAAAACGCACAAATGATAGTACCCGTATTAACAACACAGTAAATATTTTCCGCGAAGTCACTGTGAACGAGAAGAAATACGGTCAATACAAACACAACAATAACAAACCGTTACCATTGCACGGACATGTGGGGATCAGATATGACCTCACAAAAGCAAGTGAAGAATATAAAATACTAAAATCGCAGCTTGCACCGAAGTTGAAGTAGAACTTCACGACTTTATACATAAAGCACTGCATGAGTAAGCAATACCGACATGAGTTGGGAAAAAAACCCCACCGACATGATATTATCAGCCACCGACAAAATTGCGAGAGAACAACTAGCTCAAATCCAAACTCCCGACTTTTGGACAATAAATGTTCTGCTTTACTCTATCGAAGTAACTGTGTACCAACAGATGGAAGAAAAGGGACAAACCCAAAGGATAGTACTGGCCCAAAATCGATTAGTTCACTTATTAAAGAAAATCAACCAACTCAGGAACATGATAGGGCATTTGGACACTATCATTAAAGGCAAAGACTAAAATGAGTTCAGGAATCACCAGCTACGACGGCATGATAGATTCTCGGCATTGTATTAGCACTGCACCGGGAAACACCCATAGGCAGGCTGAATACTCTCAACCACGATCTACGAGCGTTATAACAGAATTTGCACGAACGAAAAATGGGAAACCGAAAGTTTGTTCGAAATCCACCAACTATATATTGCAGTAGGCAAGGCGATAAAATCAAGATAGTATATGATCCTCCCTAGGAAAACCTAGATTTACTTTCGAGAGAAATCTGGAATGTAAACAAAGTACATAATAGCGAGACATCATGTTTAAACGAGAGAGTATTTTGTAAATGCCTCTCCCAAAGCATATAACATCATAGAACATATTATGAAACTACTGAATAGAAAAATCGCCCGGGAGAGACCTGAGAGTAGGCTACTGGTACAAAACTTCACGTTCTACAGAGGAATTCTCATGAATATATTTAAAGAAACAATAGACGCTGAGCTAAATATGCCAGATTGACAGTTGCACGGACTACCCTTATTCTCAAGAGCAATGAGACTCAGGCGGCCAAATACTATTGGCCCATAGTATGCTAGAATGTTATGTGCAAGCTGCAGAGAGGTTGTCTAAATATATTTCTCCGAGACCAATGCGAAAAAATGGTTTAATAACCAATGTACAGGCTGGAAGAAAAAAAAGTAATCTCTGGCTGTGCTTCCTCAACAAAGCTCTTCTTAAGGAAGCTCAGCACTATCACTGTAATCACTTAACAACTTAGCTAGACTACAAGAAGGCGTTCGACTTTGTGCCTCACTCCTAGATGATAAAATAATAACACTTTTTCAAAGTACCAGGTGCTATATTGAATGCCATTGAACGACTGACCAAACCATGCTTCACACAGGTATCGCCAGCAACACCTATGGTTACAAACAGAATTAAACAACCAGCAGGCATATTCAAGAATCATAGTTTATCTGTGATGTTGTTTGTGCAGGCAGTGAATCCCTTGTCAATCCTGTTTAACAAAATGCCAACGCTATATGCTAGAATATATAGAAAAGAGTAAAATGGATGTCACCCATACCTATGTTGATGGTGGCCTAAAATTACGTTCTGCTAATATGATGAGTATCAATAGACAGTTCGAAATAATTACAACATTCTCACGAGATGCAGGAATGGAGTTTGGGCAAGGTAAATTTTCATGCATGATAGTCAGCCGAAGAAAGATTGCCGATCAAACAGAAAATATACACAAACGGCTTGTCTATCGCTCCTGTCCCTAATGATGTATCCTACAAGTATCCACGAGATAGTTGCATACGTCGGTGCTCTGACTAATGCCAGAACAATAAATGAATACTTCTGTGGAGACCTGAAAATATGGAACTCAGAGCTATAAGCATTTAACAAGACTATATCTCAGAATGTTTTTGCACCGCCAGCGCTGATGCCGACGTACCAACTCGAGCAGATAATTACAAACATGCGAAAGTCTCTTAACTCAAAAGTTCTAGTCGCTTTGTTAGCGACCGGCTTGGACTGTCTTAAGAAGAAATGAAATAAAACTCAAAGAAAATGACATATACACACACATAAGGTACGAGAGGTATTGGTATCAAGAAGACCCAAGATGGCAGGTAAGGCTGTGTAAGTGCTACGGGAGGACCGTAGTTAGACTCTCGTTCGATAATAGTACACGTGAGGAGCCTAATGGGGGGTTTTGTGTGAGCATATATATGTTAAATAAAATGAAACAACAAAACCAAGGCTGCGTGGAATTTATAGGACATTTATAGAGAGAAAGGTAGTTTTACATACTATCCTCTTATAATAAAAAGACATGAACTCCTGTCGGAATCTACATACCATGAACAAGAATCATCTCTACCCATTGTACACAGCACTTTCCTTGAATAATGGAACTGCAACTGTAACATCCAACATATATTTTTACTTTTATTTTTATTCTGTTATTTCCCTTTATACTTTCTATATCCATCCTTTTCCAAAATAACGCCTGATATTGAACTCTACTATTTCCTTCTAGTTAACTTTCTCTTATCGTCTGTGATGAAGGGATATCCCTAATATTCCCAAAACAGCAGTAAGACTACCTTCCTCTTTATAAATGACCTATAAATTTCACACAGCTTTGGGTTGTTGTCTCATTTCATTTAATATATATACATTCACACATGTACACGCACACACACACTGCACACGCATTCAATAATTGAAAAGAAGTTTTACTGTTGATCTTCAGGCAAATACATATACATATATATATACACACACACACACACACACACACACACACACATATATATATATATATATATAATATATATATATATGCATATGTAAGAGTATGAATTATATATTTTTGTGCGCATTTGCGTTTAAGTAACAACATAAAATTTAAATGTTACGATCACTCCTCTACACTGCAGGTATAAACTTGTCTGTCTGTATATTTCTATATACACACACAAGCACAGGCACTCACACACGGACACACGTACAAACATACACAAAAACACGCTCGTACGCACGCGCGTGCATACACACACACCCACACACGTTTAATTACAAAATATTTCCTAGCATTGGCAGAAATTCATAGTTAGGGTGTCTCGCGGTTCAGTTTCTTTCCAGAGGCATTTTCAACTTGTTTAAAAAAAACAAAAAAAAACAGTACAAAACTGAAACGCAACGAAATATATGTAACAAGGCAAGTTGTGTATGTGATGTGGTAATTAATTTTTCACTTGTAAACTGTCTGAAGTCCTATTTATCACAATATAATACAGAAATATGTATTGGTTCTCAGTTAGTGCCGTCATTCGAAAAGCGAATCTTTACGCAATTACTTTCTCAATGCTACTATTCCAAATATGCTTGGGCGGTAATGCAGCATGCCGAGAATATTATGGGACCTGTATTCACCCTTCTGTAACTGGCATTCCAGAAGCTGACAAGTTGAATCAGATATCAAACATCCGATCAAAAATTGAGTGCTTTTCTCACTGTGTGGCGTATTCCAAATGTGGTATGATTATTTACAGCGTTTCCGAGAAAGTATGTATCCTACGTAAAATCAAGCAATTACCTAATGCCTCATCATTCATCGACATTCCTCCAAACAGCATTTACACCATGCTACAAGCTCGTGAGTAGTTTTCTTTTCATATTACAATAACCCCTCGCCATATCGCAGTTCGTCTATCGCGGTTTACTATTTAAGCTTACATCGATTCCTCCGTGCTGGTGTTTTGCCTTTATAATAAAATAAATGTATACAATTTGTAAAAATAATTTAAAAAAAATATACAGTACAGTACTGTTTCTACTTCACGGATTTTCACTTATCGCGTAGTGTTTTGAAACGTAACACCCGCGATAGACGAAGGATTACTGTATCACTTTTTATTTCACTTAATGTTAGACCCTGTTATTTTCTTATTGAAGAGGATATTTGTGATCTGAGACAAATTTTACTTCTGTTTCTAGTAGGTCAACGATGGATTGTGTTACGCATATTGTTCAAGAATAATTTTTGTTATTTTCATTTAAGCTTAATAATATCATCTTAACGTAATTTATAATGTATCTAGACCAGTGCTTTTCAACCTTTTTACTGGAGCGGAACCCTAATGTTTCGCGGAACCCTGGTTGAAAACCACTGATCTAGACCTACGTAAACTTGTCATTTTTTCCTTGTAAGGCATTAATTAGGATGTTTATTTAAAGGCAATTTTGCTGCTACCATATAGAGTCTATCTTTTGGTTCGTATTGTGCAAATGTGTGCATGTGTGCATGTCTTTTCTGTATGAGATTAGCGCGTGTAAGGTTTATATATAAAGTAACTTCTAGCAGTATATTTTGTAAAAATCAAGTTTTTTCTATAGATTAATTAAATGGGTTCAACAGAAAATGGTTCTGTTATGATGTACGACCACTGGTATGGATATATAAGATGTGCTTTCTTGTAATATATATGAAAATATTATAGTATCATCCACTACGTATTATAGTGTCAGCCTGTACAAAATCCTTGGATGCAGAAGCCTTTTTTCTGATCAGTGGATTAAAACAGGGTCTCTCAAACAACTCGGTGGAAAAAATTCTAGGGTTCCATGAAATAAGGTGTCTTTATATAAAAATTAAATAAGTGTAATTTATAGAAGAAACTTTACACATAAGTTTATCTAAATAAAACAGTTATTGTATTTTTTTGTGCGATGATGTTCTCTATCTTAAATAATTCTTGCTTCAGCTAAGGTCTTATTACCAGTAAAGTGGCAACAAGGATCGTCGCTAAAAGATAGAATAACTCAATCGACATTTTGGAAATATTGTATAAAGTTTCCGCAAGAAAATAATGAATGAGACGTTTTGATGCAATACGTACACTCTCACACACAACTACACATAAAACATACAGAATAGTTTTCTACGTTTTGGTATTATTTAATTTAACGTTGACAGGGCTGCTTGTAAAACAATAGATGATACCATCTGTAATCGTTGCTGTGAAGGGCTTCTGTATAAGTAAGCATATTATAATTGTTGATTTCAGGAACTGTTATGTATTACATTTCACCTCTTTTATTCTTTAGTTCGCACACCTTAGCGTTCTCGTGATTGCAGCAGAACCAGTTATATGTATGACTGTATTTTTGGCATTTTTCTTTCTATATATATCTTTGAGAATAATTTAAGTTTCTTTTCATTTACATGTTATTGTCATTGTTCTTCTTGGGACTTAGATAAATCTTGATCGCGGTATGATCAAAGATATTCCCGTCAGATGTATGCATGTATATATGTATGTGTGTGTATGTATATATATAATTATGCATGCATATATATATGTCCAGTTCAGACCTTCCAAAACTCGGGCGTTATGTATGTATATATATATATATATCTTTACTCTTTACTCTTTACATGTTTCAGTCATTTGACTGCGGCCATGCTGAAGCACCGCCTTTAGTCGAGCAATTCGACCCCGGGACTTATTCTTTATAAGCCCAGTACTTATTCTATCGGTCTCTTTTGTCGAACCGCTAAGTGACGGGGACGTAAACACACCAACATCGGTTGTCAAGCAATGCTAGGGGTACAAACACAGACACACAAACACATACACATACATATACATATATATACATATATACGACAGGCTTCTTTCAGTTTCCGTCTACCAAATCCACTTACAAGGCATTGGTCGGCCCGGGGCTATAGCAGAAGACACTTGCCCAAGATGCCACGCAGTGGGATTTAACCCGGAACCATGTGGTTGGTTAGCAAGCTACTTACCACACAGCCACTCCTATATATATATATATATATTATATATATATATATATATATATATATATATATATATATAATATATATACATATATATATGCATCAGCGGTCAGTGAGGAAGTGAAGAGTAAGAGTGGTTCGTAGATATAATATACGAGAGGGTTTATATATAGATGAACACATTGCAAGTAGAGTTTGGGAAGCATGTTATCTAAAGAAACCCGAAATTTGCAAGAAAGTCAGATAAACGGAAATTACTGAACTCATTTGATTAGAGTTGGGAGTTAAGACTGTGGGAAAACATAATTGTGACGAATTGAAGAATTCAAAAACATTGTGTATGTATGTGTGTGGTGCATATGTGTGTAATTATGTATATATATATATATATATATATATAAGTAATGAGGGAGATAAATTAATATTAATTTTAATATCAATTTAAAACCAGTAGTCTAGCATACAAAAAATCTGAGAAATCAGAGAAAATTCTAATATATGTGTATATTGGCAGGGCATGACTGCTAGGTAGTCGGCCGCATGCTAGAAATAGATCATCAACGATCAAACTACAAAGAAAGTTCTCTAGAGGAAAAATTCAGCGAACACCAGAACCAAATTTGGCGGGCAGGACAGATGAAAATTTATATAAAAAACAGAATTAATTGCATACCTCGGTTTCGGCCTTTAACAAAAGAATTACTTACATAATTCAAATGTCCGTGGCTTCATCAGTACAATCGTTCAGTGTAAATGCAATCCGAAAAACTAACCCCAGCTTTCTGTGCCAACACAGACACGTGCTTAGTTTTACCGATTACATTAAGGATAAAATTTCAAATGTCTTAGTTCCGGCGCGTTAAGAAATATATATATATATATACTCTTTTACTTGTTTCAGTCATTTGACTGTGGCCATGCTGGAGCACCGCCTGTAGTCGAGCAAATCGACCCCAGGAGTTATTCTTTGTAAGCTTAATCTATCGGCCTCTTTCGCCGGAACCGCCAGGTTACGGGGACGTAAACACACCACCATCGTTGTCAAGTGATGGTGGGGGGGACAAACACAGTTACACAAACATATACATACACATACATACATATATACATATATATACATATATACGACGAGCTTCTTTCAGTTTCTGTCTAGCAAATCCACTTACAAGGCTTTGGTCGGCCCGAGGCTATAGTAGAAGACATTTGTCCAAGGTGCCATGTGGGGCCATGTGGTTGGTAAGCAAGGAAC
>NW_021833016.1:17500-72500 GCF_006345805.1 Octopus sinensis
GAGCGTGTCTCCCTGGAATATTCCTCTTCTAATGGGGATGTCTTTGGTGTTCATGAGTCCCTCTTTTGTTTGGAGGTGTAGGTCTGTTTGCCATTTATTCATAGAGTGCTCTATGAATTTTATGATTGTTGGTGCTACTTTGTTAATGGCTAGTGTTTCGAGGATCCATGTGTGGGGGATGCTATCAAACGCCTTTTTGTAGTCAAGTTATTATTATTATTATTATTATTATTATTATTATTATTATTATTATTATTATTATTATTATTATTATTAATATTATTATTATCATTATTATCATTATTATCATTATTATTATTATTTGATGCAGTAATAGAGCAGTTAAAACAGAGGTTCATGGCAAAAAGCCAGAGGATGAGAAGATTTGTGAACAGAAATATGCAGTTCGAGAACAGATCGTTCAAGAATAACCCGAATCAGTTCTTCCTAACTTAAGAAGGAGACAATCTAGAAAATATTGTTCCCGATGCAAATGAAGCCAAGAAATTCTGGAATGGATTATGGGGGAAAGATGTGGTGCATAAAAGTGAATCAATGTGGTTAGGAACTATCAAGACAGAATTACAAGGAGGAATGAAACAAAGGAATATTGTCATAAGCACGGGTGATGTGAAAGAACAAGTGCCTAACTGGAGCCCCCCCGGACCAGATAGGATTCATGGCTTCTGGCAGAAGAGAAACCACGCGATGCATGAAAGACTAGAAGCCCAATTAAATGAGTGTATCCAGATAGGTACAGTCCCCGCGTGGATGGTGACTGAGAGGACAACACTGGTAAAGAAAGATAGAAGAAAGGGGAATATTGTAGGAAAGTACTGTCCAATAGCATACCTAAACATAATCTGGAAGATACTCACTGGAATATGTGAGGCAAAGACATACACTTTCCTGGCACAGGAAGAAATACTACCAAGGGAACAGAAATGATGTAGGAAGAGTTCTCAGGGTACCAAGTATCACCTGGTCTTCGATTAAGCAGTTTTGAAGCATTGTAAAAAACATCATACAAACATGTCTATGGCTTGGATTGACTTTAAGAAGGCACATGATATGGTGCCTTATTTTTGGACCGTTGAATGCCTGCAGATGTTCGGTGTTGCAGACAATGTCACAAATTTTCTGATGCCTAGCAGGAAAAAGTAGAAAACCAAATTGTACTCAGGTAGTGTATTCCTTGGAGAAGTTAATATTAAAATGGGAATCTTCCAAGGTGACTCATTTTCACCGTTCCTATTTTTTATAATTGCACTAATACCCATAACAATGACACTTAGGAAACGTAAGAAGGGTTACCGATGTGATGAAGAAAGGCCAATCATTCAACCATCTTCTGTTTATGGATGACCTGAAATTATTTGGGAAAATTGAAAAACAGATAGGGTTCTTAACCAAAACAGTCCAGAAGTGTGGTTGGGACATCGGTATGAAATTTGGGATTACCAAATGCTCAGTACTTAATATGGAAAGAGGGAAGAAAGCAGCCTGCAGAGGAGTGAAGTTACCATCAGGAGAGACCATGGGTGAACCCGACGGTTGTGGGTATAGATATTTAGGGATTTTGGAGATGGATGACATTCTACACAGAGAAATAAAAGTCAAGGTCAGCGAGGCGTATCAAAAAGGAGGAAATATTAACACTGGATAGAAGGACGAGAAAGTTGATGAGGCTGCATGGGGCGCTACACCCTAAAGCAAACATAAACAGACGCTTGAAACGAAATGTTCGGCAAGTTCCGTTGAACTACTGTTACTGTGTCTGACGTCGAATATGTGCCCATTAAAACTTTTGTTTAATTGTTCTGTTGTACAACCAACATAAATCAAGTTGTTTCTCGTGCATTCTGCCGCGTACATCAAATGAGAATCTCTACATATCTCCACCGCCGCTCCAATCGTCCACATTATATTAATCGGTCAAATCCGAAATACCAATTTTTGAGGATAAAACGGATTTGTACTGACATAGGGGATTACTGGAAACATGCAAATACTTTTGTACATCATTATGTCAAACGCGGTTACAGTGAATCACGATTAAAGGAAATAGCAAATGAATTATCTGAGATTAGCAAAGAGAGTCAAACCTTCACGCATAATTTTAGCAAACACAATCAATAGATGGCAGAATTCATTCAGTGATTAACTGGCACCGAAATTTCGCTGGCATTTCAAAAGAGTTGCATGAAAATTACCAGCATGTGGCGAAAAAATATCCTCGTTTAAAACAGATATTTCCTCAGCCACCTATTGTAGCCTTCAGACCGAATAAGAATATAGGAAAATTATTGATAGAGATATTATTATTTCGAATTCTCTCTAAAGGAGACTAGGGCAACTGTAATGGATATTAATAGTTATCGCCAAGCTAATATGGCAGTCCAGAAAAATAGGACGAATGAAGCCGTTGATCAGCTCCAAGAGGCCGTCGCCTCTAGCTAGCTATGTGACACAAACCTGTGTCCATTAAAACCTTCGAACAGGGGAAGTCAGCAGCTTCTCCTTGCAGCTTCATCCACAGAATAGTTTCGAGGTGTTTGCCTTTTATCAATGTGGTGTAGCCGAACCCAGCAATTCTCTTTATTACGATAAAAACAATCAAACATAGAAGGAACAACAGAGGACACTACAAACATTTAAAAGGGTTATTTAGCGATTTTTTAATGAAAATAAATAAAAATGACTTATATAATAGGTTTTTTTTAAATTTTGATGTTCCTTCTTTTTAGCTTTTTTAAGTTCCAATTTTTTTTTAAAGTTCCAACGGCTACACCTTTTCTTTTTACCATGGATGAGTTAAGTAGGAGCACTCACTCCCAACTTCCTTACCACATCTTTCTATCTTTCTTCATATGCTCTTTTTGAAAGGTGCCTTCTCTCCAGCCCTATCTTGCTTTTCAGGTGGTACCTGTAGTAATATAGGATTCCAGAGCCGGAGATGAAGGTCCTGACGTCAAACCTTGCATTCTAGTTCTCCATGCACACTCTTTCATAACTGCGACTGTACATAGAAAACAAGCCTCACCTTCCTTAGATAATCCGGTGGGCGGTACATTCTTAATAACAAACTCAGCTGATAGCTGTACTCTTCCTAAATGTGACAACACGTGTTCTACGTAAATTGTCATCTCCGAAAGCTGGGTGCATTGTACAAGAGCGTGCAGGATAGATTCCTTATCCTGCCCGCATCTTGGACATTCGGGTGGCACTGAAATCCCGTGCCTAGACAATTTCTCGCAAACAGGTGACGCGTTCCTGAAACACTGCCAGGTCAGGAATCTTTGGTAATTGTCCAAATACCCTACCCCGAAAGTGTTCCGAAACCGGTTGGATAGCTGGTCCTTATCGAGTCCCAGAGTCTCTCCTAGAACGTCGTCACTTTTAAACTCTACCAACCCTTTGTAAAATGCAGAGGTGGTATTTTCGCTGCCGGCCTTACCCGCCTTGAAGATTAGTGCAAGCGCCTGCCGACATTCCTTTTGCCATTCAGTCGTGTTTTGTCTTTTAATCAAACCAGGTTTAAATTCCTCCAGGGAGGCTGGTCGTGGAAAGAATTCCCCTGCGAGCGAATTCCACACCTGACTACCATCCAGGTGAAGCCAGAGATGCCTTAGTCTCAGTGCATGTTTGCACATCAGCAGCCACGGCATCCCTAGGCCACTCTTTGACAGCACACGGAGCGCCTCACAAGCGGCTTTCCCCTCCATAAAAAGCGGAGGAGAGCTCGAACCAGCTTGTTTAGCCACAAATCGGGGCAAGGAACGACGGTCAGGCGGTAACAGACGCAATAAACGTCTGCACCACCTCCACCCTCCTTTCAAGGACAGCGCTGTCTGGACCAGGTCCGGGTTAGCGCTTCTCTCTTGTTCGTCACCTCACTCCAAATCTTCTCCGTCTGGGAGCCTGGACCAAATCAGACTCCAAGCAACTTAACAGGACCATCCGTCCTGTGCCCCACGACACTGGACGTCATCGGCTTGCTGCTCCAGGTACCGAGCCGTTAACTTTTGCTCCTGCCACCGTCTCGTATTTTCTGATTGCCTCCGCTACACGAAGTAGCTGAGTCATCTTAGATGCGGTGATGGTGACGTCATCCGCCTGTGCAGAGACACTCTTACCACATCCGATTTCATTAGTGGTGCTTCCCAACTTCTCCAACTTCCGCAGCAATGGCTCGAGAGTCAGTACATACCGAAGCGGAGACAGAGGGCACCTTTGACGAACTGAACGCTTGATTTCGAACGGTTCCGACAGGAAAGCGTTCAACTGAACTGTGGGTTTGATGCCGTCGTAAATGGCCTTGATCCAACGGCGGAATACTGGGCCCAGCCCAGCCGCCCCAAGGACTACCGCCAGACACCGATGGTAAACCCTATCGAAGGCTTTACTCTGGTCTAAATGGACCAGCGCCCCACCTTTACCGGAAACTTTACCCACCCTGTCTAAGGTGTAACATAAGAGATGAAGATTCTTCTGGATCGACCTACCAGGCATGGCAAATGTTTGCGCCTTCCCGACAAGTTTCTCCGCGACAACCGTCAACCTTTTTGCTAGCACCTTGGCCAAAATCTTTAACTCTACATTTAGGGTCTTTTCTGACCAGTGTTACCACTCCCCGACTCACAGAACTGGGATTTCTCCCATTCTGCTGCCAGCTCGTGTACACGCAAGCCAGCATGTGTCCGAACAAGTCCGGCATACTACTGTAAAACTCGTAGGGCAGACCATCCAGCCCTGGCGACTTGTCCCAAGCACATTCGGCCAGCACCTCTTCGACCTCCGCAGCCGTGATAGACCCTTCACAGCACCTCGGCTCACTCGCCGAGAGTCGCGGTCTGTCGGCCAGGAATTCCCTTAAGGGCTCTCCATGGTCCAACGCCTCGCTCGTCCCAAACAATCGGGCGAAATGTTGATGAAAGGCCTTCTGCATCTCCTCTTGTCCTTCGATCAAGCTACCCTGTTCGTCAATTAAAGACTGTACAACGGCTTCTCTGCCTCTCCGACTCTCCACACGACGGGCCAATCCAGCAACGTCAATGCCTTCTCTGCCCACCGCGCGTAACTTAGCCCTGACTCTACACCCTTCATGTTTGGCTTGGGGGTGCCGGAATAATACCGTTTTCGCCGCCAACACTCTGGATGCAGAGCCTGATGCTATGGCCTCCTCTAATTCCTTAGTTAACTGCCCTTCTAATCTAGTTCCCTCTAAATTTAGCTCTTTACTAAATCTAAGTGACTCTAAACGAATGGCTCGTTTGAGGGCGCATCACCATATGTTGTTTACGACAGCTCCGCATAATGCCCTCTGTACTAACTCCTTAACTCTGGTACGGAAGACTTTACTAGTCAAAATAGACTTGTTCTACTTCCAGTCCCCGGGTCCCTGTCTATGACACTTAGCTAACTGCACCTCACACGTCACAATTGTGTGATCCGTGTAAGAGTCACAGTGAAAATGTGGACAACTACCTATATCTCTGTCAATATCTTTTATTATAACCCTATCTAAGTAAGACCTGGGTGAACCATCGTTATTAGACCACGTCCACTGTGAAACGAGCGGTTCATCCAGTCTGTAGCGCTCTACTAGTTTATACCTCGCTAGTAGCCTTTTTAGGCCAGGGATTCCTTTTCTATTATTCGAGCCTACACTATCCACGTTGAGAATAGTGTTGAAGTCTCCTGTTAAAACTAAAGTTTTCGACGTCATTAGGAAATTCTCAAAGTCCTTAATAAAGACCGTTTGACTATCCTCTTTTGGAGCATAGACTGCCACCAACCTGAAGGACTGCTTACTCACATGTGCCACATCTAGAACGACCAGCCTACCTTCTGGGTCTAGAAAGACTGTACTTACCTGTACGTCCAAGCTTTTTTTGACCAGCACCACAACGTCCCTACTCCTTCCTTGACTCGGAGAAATAAACTTTTCGTAGGCATTCTGAAGAGGAGAGAACGCCTGTGGCCCGTTCAGCTTGGACTCAGTCACTACACATATATCTATCTTCCGTGACCTGAGGTCGTCTAGGAAGCTTGTATGCTTCCATTTCGAACCCAGGCCACGCACATTTATACACCCTAACTTAATCATCGTGATAAAAATTATTGTTGTTTACCTTGTTTTTCTTTTAGATTTGAGGAGGGGCTTCACGACTTTCGTCTTCCCCTCCTCCTGTATCTTTTCCATCTGGTGTAGCCATTGGTACTAAAATAATTTTAGCAGTGTAAGGTGGGGAGTCAGAGCCAAGGGATTTTTTCCTTTTATGAGTTACTACTGCATACTCCATTTGTTCTGTTGTTTCTTTCTCTTTTTCTGTTTCTTTTGGTTTCTCTTTTTCTTAACTTTTTTTGGTTTTACTTGTTTCTTCCGTCGATTTGATTTTTTCTTCTTTCGCATTTTTTTCCAGTTGGGGAGGGACCACTTCTTTCTTCTGCGTCAGCTTTTTTACTTTCTCGCACTCGGAGCGACGTGATCTTTCTCACCACATTTGTAACATCTAGGCCGCCGCCGTCCCTCCACCGACACTCTCGCGCTCAACAATCCCTTATGAAAATTCTGTCTGGTCTATTATTATTATTATTCAGTGGTTTTATTTTTATAGCGTGCTTTCACTTTACGACCGATCGCAGCTCTGTGTACCTTGGGTATGTGCTGTGATTTGTTGTGATGCTCTGATGGTTACTGTATTGAAAGTGTTCTGCGTAGGATATGTGCAGTGCCCAGTATGTTATATATATTTGCAAGTCCTGGGTTTTTTGTTATGTATTTGTCTGAATATTTTTTATTTTACCTAATGCGCCTACTATGATAGGAATTGTTTCTGTTTTTAGATGCCACATTCGAGTTACCTCTATTTCAAGGTCTTTGTATTTTGAAAGTTTCTCCATTTTTTTTTTGGAGACACGTTGTGCTGGTATTGATACATTAATTAGAAAGCATTTTTTCTTCCTGATCTCTGACAAATATGTCTGGTCTATTGTCCTTAATTTCTCTATCTGTGTGTATTGGCATATCCCAGAGTATGGTTGCTTTCTCGTTTTCTGTGACCTTTTCTGGTGTGTGCCTATACCATCTTTTTTCTGTTATTATTCCATAGTGTTGGCATAGCTTCCAGTGTATGTGAGTCCAAACTCTGTCGTGTCTGTGAATATATTCCTTCTTAGCCAGGACTGGGCTCTACCACCTTCCATACGTTGTATATATACAGCCAGAAATAGTATGATTCATTTTTTCTTGTCTATCTCCACATATTCTACAGTTACTTGTTATGTTTCATTTCATTATATGTTTTAGGTAATTTCTGGTGGGGAGGCTTTGGTCTTGTGCTGCAATTAAAAATCCTTCCGTTTCTGCTTTGAGTCCTGAGCTTCTCAACAAATGCTGGGATTTTTCTCTGTCTATTTCTTTTGCATTTAGTTTAGTCCAGTATTTGCCATGAAGGGGCTTTTCTTGCCATCGTTTACCATGGTTCGTTGCTGTTCTAGTTTTAGTTTGTATTTCATTTTTTTATAGCTATCGTTGTTTCTTCTTCTTCATATTTGTTAGGTAGTATGATTTCTTGTTTGTATTTGTCAGCTTCCTTAAATACTGAGAACAGTATTTTGTTTTGTTCGTGTTTTGCCGCTATTTGTATCAGTTTTCCTCTTTTCTGAAGTAGATATTTTTGTAGTCCTATAATGGTTATTTTATAATAGTATAAGGCTCCTACCACCTTCTATACGTTGTATATATAGCCTTTCTATGTCAGATTTGGGTGATGTATCCTAGATCCTGTCATTATTTTTTTTTCGTTTTCCTGTCTATTTTGGTTAGTTCATTTAGTGTCCAGTTAAGGATATTGTAGCTGTATCTTGTAGCTAAAGTGTTAATGCCTATTATCTTGTTTTTATCATTGAGCTCTGTTTTTAGTATTCTGCTTTATTTTCTCTTTCATTTTTGTGTGTTGTATCATATCTAGTTCATGGATTCCTAAATATTTGTATGTTTCGCTTTGGTCTAATTCTCTTATTTCATTGGCATTATCTAGTGTTATGTTGCTACTCTTAACTAGTTTCAGAGTTGCTTTGGCGCATTTTTCTAATTCAAATTTCATATCTATTTCTTTGGTAAGTCCATGTTCTGTCTGTAGTAGTATTTCCAGCTGTTTGTCATTTGTAGCGTATAATTTTATGCCATCCATATATAAAAGGTGGTTGTTTGTTTCGCCGTAACATTTGTATCCGCATCCAGTTCTATTTAGCATATCAGATAGAGGTGTCAGTGCCAAGCAGAAAAGGAGATGGGGATGGCTTTGGTTTTCACGAGTCCCTCTTTTGTTTGGAGCTGTAGCACTGTCTGCCATTTATTCATAGAGTGTCTCATGTATTTTGTAATTATTGGTGCTACCTTGTTAATGGTTATTGTTTCGAGGATCCATGTGTGGTGAATGCTATCAAAAGCCTTTTGGCAGTCGATCCATGCCATACTGAGGCCTTTCTTCTTTCTGTGGCTGTCTTCAGTTATGTCTCTATCGGTCATTAGTTGATCTTTACAGCCATATGAGCCCTTGCAGCATCCCTTCTTCTCTTCTGGAAACAGGTTGTTTTCGTCCAGATGCCTGTTCAATCTTTGCGATATTACTACAGTAAAGGCTTTGTACATTGTAGGGAGACAGGCTATAGGTCTGTAGTTTTGTGGTTTTGCCGTTTCATTGGATTTGGGAATTAGGATGGTTTTCCCTTTGTGAGCCATTTAGACATTGTCTCTGGCTCTGCCAGTATGTCGTTAAAGTTTTCAGCCAGCTTTTTGTGTATTCTTGTCAGATATTTTAACCAGAATTTGGGGATCTTGTGGTGCCCAGGTGCGTTCCAGTTGCTTAGTGTTTGCAGTGCCTGGGTGACCTCTTCATTTGTTATGGGGTCCAGAGTTGCTCAGGTGCTAAGTTTGTTGTTTTAATACTCATTTTCTGTGATTGCTCATTTCTTTCTAACATTCTTCCACTTCTTCTGCCGTTGGTGCTGCAGTGATGTCTATTTTATTTTTGCCTAGTTCTTGGTAGAACTTGTTAGGGTTGGAGTTGAACTGTTTGTTTTGTTGAAAGAAACGTTGGCGTTTCTCATACCGGCGGATCCTTTGTGCTTTGGCAAGGATATCTTGCTTTACTTTTCTTTTATCTCAGGTAAATCTTTTCATGTGATGTATTTGCACAGTAGTTTTGTTTTTTTCTTGTTGCTTAGTAGCGTTGATTGTCTACTAATTTCGTTCAGAATCGACAGATCTTTTCACTTTTTTGTATTCTTTGATGCTATTTATCCACAGGGTTTGTTTGGGTGGTAGTACACCTGTTTTGATGGGTTTGAGGGAGTATCCAGCTTCTTTTGTGGCTGCACTAGCTGATGCATATATTATGTCATTTAGCTCAGGGATTTGTTTCTGTGGCTATCAGTTCCGTGACAGCCAGGTTTATGCTATTTATTATTGATGTTGTTTTATTGTCTATTTTTTTGGGAGGTATGGTCGGTGGTCCAGTCTGAGATCCGTGGTTTTCAGTTCTTTGATTACTCTCATTTTTATAGTATCATAGTCATTGGGTTCCCCTTCGTTGTTTCCAGGTTTTAGATTTGTTTCGCTTTCCTTCTCATTCATATATTTGTCTATCGTGTTCTGGTTTGGTGCTTTTTGTACATTATTATACATCTCTGCGGTCTGGGTTTGTTGTTTTTTGTTTAATTCGTTTTTGTTACGTTTGTCTTCGAGTTTTACTATCTCAGTGTTTATATTATTTGGCATTGTTGTGTGGCTTCTATCTATATTTTTCTGATGTATTTTTCCTTTTAAATGTTCTATTTCTATTTCTGATATTTTTTTGCGCTGAGAATATATCTTCGTATGTTAGCTAGTTTATTAGGGTTCATTACTGTATCCAAGTCTTTATTTAGGTCATTCTTCTTCCATATTTTATATGTATGTGTCCATTTATGCCTTTTTGGTTTTATTTGCGGTATATGAGGAACAACGTCCGGCCCTTTATTTTGACGGTCATCATTTTCGTAGGGTAACGCGTCCGTACATTTCTGCTGTCAAATTGTTTTGCACGTGTAGTTTTTCGTACTTTTTGTGTAACAAGTCTAAAGTACGCACTTCCCGATTGTTATTCTTGGAATACCCATTGGTACGTGTGTTTCTGGTCAACATCAGCTTGTTTGCTACGAGCCACATACTTGCCATGCAGAGGTTTCTGTTCCCATCTGCTAGCTAACTTTTCATGCGTTTTTATTATTATTATATTATTATTATTATTATTATTATTATTATTATTTATTATTATTATTATTATTATTATTATTATTATTATTATCATCATCATCATCATCATCATCATCATCATCATGATTATTATTATTATTATTTAAGACGTCGAACAGTATCCAGTATCCTAATGTTGTTCATTGGAGATATTGTGTCTACCGGGGTTTTGTACTGACTGTCAAGTCACAAGGACCTCAGACAAATATCACTTTACGCAATATTCGTGCAGTTCTAAGTAATGCCGATTTTTGCAATACACCTAGATCGTAGGGTATTTCTGATGTTTCCACATGCTTCTTCAACTTGGGCAGTATTGAAACTAGTGCTTTAATGACAACAGGGACAGCCTCTATGTTTGACTCTCGTAACTGCCACACCTTTGCGAAATCAATTCTTAGGTCTCAATATTTATCAATCGTTTCTCTTTCATGATAGTATGTCACGTTGATTAATAGGCCCTCTTGTTTGTCCCTCTTAAAGGTTACTATTCCGGGACCTCGGTGCTCTAAAATCTTGCTTGTCTGGAAATCAATGTCCCAGAGGATTTTTGCCTTCCCTTATTCGTCCATTACTTTTTCCGGTGTATGCACCTATTACCTCGTATCCACACTTCCGGCATAGTAGCCAATGGCGGTTTTGATGTTCCTTGTCGTGTTTGTGCTTGTACTGTTTCTGAACAAGATTTTCACAAGCACTAACAATGTGAGTCACGCTTTCGACCCTCTTCCCGCACATTCTGCAGATGTCCATTGCACTTGTGTGATCTATATCAATTTTCACTGAGTTGATATTCAATGCCTGATCCTGGGTAGCTATAATTGGGCTTTCAGTTTCTTTTTTAGGTCACTCTTGCTGAGCCACCTCCATGATGCTTCTTGGTCTTTTAAGTAGTTAGTTCGATAGTGGAACTGTAATTCCATGCGGTATAGGGTTCCTTTTCTCTATCGTTGGCCGTTCGTGATTGGAATTCATGAGCGCTCTTAAGCCCATTTTTGGTAAATCCTTCTGCATTAGCAGCATAGTGTAGCAAGTCTTGTTTTTATTTACAAAGTATTTCTGCCATGGTACTTATTTTCACTTTGGTGCACTCATCCCACATTTACTTTTACACCTCTTCGCGTACAGCCTCTGTATATTCGCTTTAGGTTGGAGGACACCATGCATTATCATTGTTTTCGGGGAGTGTGATCGAGTTTGTGAATCTCCGCTTGTGTCTATCTCAGGATGGTAGCACTTTAGCGGACTACAGCAATTGCCCATATGTCAATGGCAGTCACAAGTTTCCTTGAGCTGAGTTTTGATTTCAAAAGAAGTTTGAGGTGCTTCGAATATGTAGTGATGATTTTGTCTTTTATTTCTCTGTGCAAGATATTGTCCAGCACCAGGATCCCAAGGTACTTGAACCCATCATCAATTGGGTATTCAATTCTCTCTCCTTTGGGCAATCCTATGCCCCTACAATCTCTCTTTTCTCTCGTTTCTAAGTGAGCACTGCAAACTTCGAGATGCTGAATGTCATCCCTATATCCTTGCTGAACATCTGCAGTCTCAACCAGCCTCTCTCTTTCAGGCTCTGTTTTTGCGAACAGCCTGGAAATCTAGAGTCAATAAAATCTTGGAAGACCTGTTTTACAGCATCGTGGGAATTATTTTTTTTTCCTATCAAAAAGTTAATCAAATTCTGGAAGAAGTGGTAGTCAGTGGGGGCAACATCAGATGAGTATGGAGGATGATGGAGACCTTCCAACTCCAAATCCAGTAGTTTCGGCAATGTCATTTTTGTGATGTGTGGTCTGGCGTTGTCCTGCAATAAAACAGAAGTGGATCTGTTGACTAATTTATGCTGTTTTTTATAAGTTTCTGCATCATTTGGTCCAGTTGGCTGCAGTATAGTTTGGCTGTGATTGATAAGCCAGGTTTAATAATATCATAATAAATGACATCTGCGCCAGACCACCAAACACACACCATTAGCTTGATGGATTTTACTTTTTGGAGTCTGTTTTGGTGGCTCGTCTTTGTTCAACCATTGTACTGAATCTTTACGGCTGTTCTATTGGATCCATTTCCCATCACATGTTACAGTTCGATTCAAAAATTATTCATTTTTCTAACGAGCAAGTAACATAATGTAGGCTTCCAAACGTTGCTGTTTCAGATTTTCATTGAGTTCATGTGGAACCCACTTATCCATCTTTCTCACTTTACCGATTTGAAATAGCTGACTCAATAGTGTTTGCTTGCTAACACCAAATAACAACGATAATTTGCGGGCACTTTGAGAAGGATCTGGCTTTCAGTTCTTCATTATCCACCATCGTTTCTGGTCGACCATGTTGCTCATTTGTGAGAATGAAATTTTGCAAACCAATTTGTTACTGTCTGCTGTGTAATAACATTAGAATGAAATACTCCATTAATATTCCGAGCCGTCTGTGATGCTGTATTTCCAAGAAAAACTCATATTTCAAAACTACGAATTTCCGACTTATCCATCTCTAAACAAAGATAGCAAAAACGATTTATAAATACTTTATAAAGCGCAAAATGAGTTAGAATAAAGGAATAGATGTGTCAGCTTTCTTACAAAAAATAAAGGTTGTAAAAATATGATAATAGCGCAAAATGATCAGCTGTCAAAAGTTACTACATACCTTATTACAAATTTCATACTTCACGACCTACTATTTGTGAAAGTTGGCTCCAAGTCTCACCCAGATACCTCAAAAGACAACAGGTTACGAGTTCATGTTGGTGTCATGCCTAGGGTGTCATATAATATTGTAATTGAGAATGTTTAAAAAAACATATGACAGTTATGAATCTGTTTTAAAGTTTGAGATTGATTTTACGTACGATATGGGCAGATCCCATGAGCATTACCCTTTGAATTTCTGCCATTTTGGTATCTGAGCTAGGTAAGACTCAGTCCCTTTTACTATCATTCTTAGGGCACCTATGATAACAGGTATTGCACAATTTGTTGTAGATCTTGACAGATACAATTATGTCAATTGGGACAGTCATATCAATGAGGAAGCTTGATTTTTGCCAGAAGTCTTTCAATATAATGTCTGGCCTTGAACGGTGAAGTTCAAGAGAAGTGAGATGTGATCATTTTCAAGCACTGGAGGTGGTTTGTCGTCCCACCAGTTATTTTATCATGTGGTAGGTCCAGGTTTTTGCAAATTACCCAGTGAATATATTGTGCTGCTCTCTCATATCTGTTGAGATACGCTGTAGGCGCAGGAAGACTGCACATGGAGACAACATGGTCAACTGTTACATTTTTTGCTGACATACACGACATGTTGAGCTACTGCCGTTCTTTAACATGTTGGCCTGGTATTTTCTTGTAGGTAGGCATTGATGTTGGGCCGCTATCATAAACTCTTCCGTTTCTGGTTTTAAGCACAAAAACACTAACCATTGATGGGCAAGGGCTTTGTCAACATCGGCACTAATAGCTCTCTTTGGGTATTTGCCATTAAGAGGTTTTTCTTGCTATTTATCAGTAAGAATATCTAGGGCAGCAGTTTAGTACGGGTTTTCATACGCTTAGCTTTTTCTGTGCGTGTTTCTAGTACATCTAATTCTGGAATTTGTTGTATTTGGAAATCACTTAGATATTACTTCACCTGTTTTGTTACTGAGTATGATGCTTACTTACTTCATACTTTGAGACAAGTTTTAACATCCAGTCCTCAGAGTTTTTCAAGTAGTTGTCTAGGCCAATTGTGGCAATATTCATTATTAATTCCAGTTATATGAGTCCACGGCCATCCTCTTTTATTGACAGGTAAATTCCTTCTATATCTGCCTTTGTGTGGTGCATTCTATACAATGTTAAGAATTTTCGTGTTTTCTTTCAAGTTTACATATTTCAGTAATTGACCAGTTATTAATATTGAAACTGGTATTTGTAGCTCTACGCCGCTTCTAACTCCTTTATGATATTCAGCTGGTCAAGATTAACTTTGGATGTTTCTGTCAATTTTGCTTTGATAAAGGTAGCTTTTGCACATTTCTCGAAGACAAATTGCATTCTGATGTCATCACTGAACTGAATTGTTTAACAATCGCTAGTAAGACCTCTAGTTGTGGTCATTTCCTTTTCTTGCAATGAGCTCTATATCGTCCATGTAAATGAGATGATTTATAATTTTCTAAATATAATTTTCTAAGCATAATTTTATCAAACATTTTATAGCCGTATTGTACATCATCGCGCAATTTCGAGAGAGGCATTAAGAGAAAAGGCTAGAGAAAAGAGGAGTGGTGATAGTGAGTCACTCTAGAAAATGCCACATGAAATTCTTATATCTCCAGCATTAAGAGATTCATTGTCACTGTTCAAAATCAGTGTGGTTCTCCATGATCTCATACTTACAAACAAGAGGTTTATCAGAGTAGGTGCTAATTTATACATTTCCAGACATTCCTTAATCCACCTACGCGGTAGACAATCAAAATCTTTTTTATTGTCTGCCCAGGCTATCGAGAATTTTTGTGTCGTTAGTTACAATCTTCCAAGATCATCTTATTGGCGATTCGCTGATCTTTACAACCATAGGACCCACGCACATCCTTTTTGCTCATTATGCAATATGCCATTTTCTATTAAGAAACTATAGGTATATTCAGTCAAATCGGATGTTAGTATTTTAGACATTGTTGTTAAGCAGGTTATGGATGTATAATATTTGGGTTTATTTGTTTACACTCTCTTTACTCTTTTACTTGTTTAAGTCATTTTGACTGTGGCCATGCTGGAGTACCGCCTTTGGTCGAGCAAATCGACCCCAGGGCTTATTCTTTTTTAAGCCAAGTACTTATTCTATCGGTCTCTTTTACCGAACCGAGCAAGTTATGGGACGTAAACACACCAGCATCGGTTGTCAAGTGATGTTGGGGGGACAAAAACAGACACAGAAACATATACGCACACATACATACATACATACATATATATATATATATATATATATATATATATTATATATATATATATATATAATATATATATATATATATTATATATATATATATTAAAAAAGGAGATGTGGAACACCCGTTGTGATATATAAAAAAGGAAATGAAGAAAATGCTGACAAAATAATATAAGTAATTTAAGTAATTTAATTAGGTGAAAGTTCTTTTTACCGGTTGCGCATTTGTTATGCTTATCAAATTTTTTTAAAGAGAGATAGAGTTCCTTTCTGATGGATTTTTTCCTCTTATCTGACTTTATGTTGGGTTTGCTGTCTCGTATATGTGAAAAAAGAGGCTCCAGAGTTGTTTAAGATTTGCTTGGTTTCGTGCCTAAAATTTTTTGTGGACAATGTTCAATACAATTTTGATTGGTCATTATGAAGGGGTCATGTGAATGTTTGAATGGAAATTGGTGTTGGGGTAAGAAAAAAGGCTCCAGAGAAGTTAAAATTTGGCTAGTGTCGCGCCTAAAATTTCTCATTGGTCATAATAAAGAGGTCACGTGGATGTGGTCATAATAGAGAGGTCACGTGAATGTTTAGAATTTTCGAAAATAGCGTTGTTGAAAATTCTTATTGTTCAGGCTGGTCAGTAGACGTCATGTGGATATTTTAAATAGCTTTTTAGCGCGTAGTTAGGGAGTGTATTTTCCGTTTGACTGAATTTGAGCTGGATAAGTAAGTTCGTTTAGGATAGGAAGAGCTATATGTATGTACGTGTGCGTCTCTGTGTGTGTGTGTGTGTGTGTGTGTGTGTGTGTGTGTGTGTGTGTGTTTATATGTATGTTGGGGCGCGCGCGCGTGTATATATGTGTGCGTGTGTGGGTACAATTTTCAATATTTATAGTTCTGCTGGCCTTGTGCCTGTATCGGGAAGCAACGTGTTTGTGTGAAGTCAATATTTACAGTCATTTCCAAAAATAGTGTTGGATGTTTTGCACTCGTATCCAGTTATGTGTATGTGTGGAACCATATATTTGCGTGTGTCATGGTGTTAATATCTGGGTAAAAGTGTGTGTAGGGTATGTGCAGGTGTAAGTGTGTTTGTTGTGGGTTCGTGTTAGGGGGATGTGTTTAGAAGTGGTCTGTATTTATTAATAAGGTGGGATTCCATGGTTATTCGCTGGGTATGAGTGGCATTGTCTTTAAATTTGTAGAGGGGAAAGATTCTAAAATTGGGATGAAGTTGTGCGGCACAGGTATCAATATGTGCACTAAGTGCTATTTTTCTGTATTCCTGTATTTTTATTTGGGATCTGTGGACAGTCATGCGTTGGCGGAGGCTATTTTTAGTTTGGCCTATGTAGTTTTCATTACAGCCCGAGCAAGTTAAGACATATACTAGGTTTTCTGATGCGCATGTGAAGTTGTGTTTTACTGTGAAACGTTGTCCTTGTTTAAAAAAGAATTCCGGACCTTCTATTAGGTTGATGCATATACCACAATTGGGTCTATTGCATTTGTTTACTGTGGGTTTAGTTGTTGTGGTTGGCAGTATTTGACATTTGTTAAGATGGTTTTCAATGATTTGGGTCGCCTTTTGCTCTTTATGATTTCGTGTGTTAGGAGGATTTGGTTCATTCTATGGTCCTTTTTTAACAGAGGAATGTTCTGGAGGATGGTGTCAAAAGCTTCATTGTTGAGGGGGTTATGTGTAGAGATGTATGGTAGAGTATGGGGTTTCGATATAACAGGTTTAGGGTGTCTAAGTTCCTGTGTGCTGAGTTTTAGGGCGCGTTGGATCCCATTGTCAATTAGTGACGTGGGGTAATACCTGCTTGTTAATGTGTCCTTGAGTTCTTGTAGACGTAAGAGACGGGTGTTTTTATTGGAGACTATAGTGCAAATTCTCTTGGCTAAGTTGTAGGGAATGTTAATTTTAACGTGTCTAGGGTGGCATGAATTGAAAGGGAGGTATTGCTTGGAGTCTGTGGGCTTGTAGTATATGTCTGTTTCTATTTTTTTGTTGTGAATTTTAATGAGGATGTCGAGGAAGTGAATTTGTTGAGGGCTGTATTCCATTGTGAAAATAATGTTTGTGTTGAGCCCATTTATAAGGATGTGAAATTCTTTAAGCTTCTCGACGGTTTCGGACCAAAGGATGAAGCAGTCATCAAGATATCTCTTCCAGTTCTTCTCTATGTGTGTGTGAAGAGTGGTGCCAAATTGGTTAAGAACGTTATTATAGAGGGTGATTTCCAGGTATCCCATGACTAGGTTGGTGTAAGTGGGAGCTGTTTTCGTTCCCATTGCCGTCCCTGATTTCTGTCTGTAGAATTTGTTGTTGAAGGTGAATAAATTATTCTCTAAGATGAATTTGAGTCCTTCTAAAATAAATTCCTTTTTGATGCGGTGTGGGAGATCGTTGGAGTAATTATCCAGCCAGAATTGGATAGCTTCTATTCCTAGGTTGTGGGGGATGTTGGAGTAAAGATTAACTACATCTCTCTTAAAAAAATTTTGATAAGCATAACAAATGCGCAACCGGTAAAAAGAACTTCACCTAATTAAATTACTTAAATTACTTAAATTATTTTGTCAGCATTTTCTTCATTTCATATATATATATATATATATATTATATATATATATATATATATATAATATATATATATATATATATATATATATAATATATATATATATATATATACGACGGGCTTCTTTCAGTTTCTGTCTACTAAATCCATTCACAAGATTTTGATCGGCCCGAGGCTATTGTATAAGACACTTGCCCAAGGTGTCATGCAGTGGTACTGAACCCGAAACCATGTGGTTGTTAAGCAAGCTACTTATCACAGAGCCACTCCTACACCTCATATTTTGGAAGTAGGAATGTAATACCAAGAGGGAATCATAGTAGGTTGTTGCAAAACGTCGTTGTAAAGTTTTGTTGGCAGTTCATGGCTCCCTGGGAAGGCATTCAACAAGAAGTTAAGAATTTTATTCTTTCTTGGAGATTGCCATTTGCTTGAGTTCCTGAGAGATCTTACATCTTCTACCTTGATACCCTCCCACTTTTGCTCTTCTAAGGAGTCTAAGTCTGCAGATATTCTATTAATACAGGGTGTTTTTCATTCTGTGTTTTTTTCTTCTGCCCAAATATTATTCCAAAATTTCTGCACTTCTTTTGATGGGTGAGACTTTACTGTAACTGGTATTTCCCCTTGTCTTCCTGTAAAAAGATTTGGGGGTATTTTTAAACATATTATTGTCCTTGAAGAATCTAACGCGCTTTTCATACCTTGCTATGCGGGCAGCTTTAGCACACACCTTTTGCTTGATGGTTTCTATGGTGGCATCAATGTCAAGAATGATTTTTATATTATATTTTTTCTTTAATTTTCCGGTTTCTGTAGGTTTGGTAGTTTTGTCAAACTTAAGGTTTTCCAAACATTCTATGTTAGACCTATATTGTGGTATTGATGTCAAATATAGTTTTCATATATATGAAAACGATATTTGACATCGATACCACCATAGAAACTATCAAGTACAAGGTGTGTACTAAAGTTACTGGCATAGCAAAGTATCAAAAGCGCGTTAGGTCCCTCGAGCACAAAAATATGTTTTAAAATTTCTTAATCCAGTTATGTGGTAGTCTATCAAAAGCTGTTTTATAGTCAATCTAGGCTATTGACAAGTTTTGTGTCAATTGTGACAATCTTCTAAGATCATCTTATTGATGAGTAGCTGGTCTTTACAACCATAGCATCCACGTTTACATCCTTTTTGCTCATTAGGGAATATGCCACTTTATATTAAAAGACTATAGGTATATTTAGTCAGGACAGATGTTAGCGTTTTATAAATTGTTGTTAAGCAGGTTATGTATCTCTAATATTTTGGTCCATTTGTTTGGTCCATTAACTAACCAAGAGGGAATCATACTAGGTTGTTGCAAAGCGTCATTGTAAAGTTCTGTTAGTAGTTCATGACTCTCTGCGAAGGTATTCAACCTGAAGTTAGGAAGTTTATCCTTTCCTGGAGACTGCCATTTGTTTGACTTCTCGAGAGCAGATCTTACATCTTCTACCTTATACCCTCCCACTTTTGCTCCTTAGGTTTTGAAACTTCACTGTTATCAGACCAGCTGTTATGAAATTACCCCCCATTGTTTATAATAATATATAGTGTGATTTGTGGGAAATATAGCTGTTATATCTAGCAATTCGAATGATTAAATAGAGATACTGTTGTTACAACACTTCGTGAGCTATAATAACTAGCGGAATATATTTTGCATATATATTTAAAAGAAGGGTGGAATTCAAAATAGTTTTATCTGCATTTGAGTTATTGGATCTAAGTGACTTAGATGACATTGCTATTGCAGTTAGAAGGGCTAAGAATGGAGATGAATTAACCCTTTTGAAACACTTCAGTCGACAGTTAAAGATTCCTTAAAATCCAGTCGTCTTGTATGCAACGACGAACGATTTGTTAAGAATCTCTCAATCAATGTGATTATTGGAAGGCTGAAGTTTTTAAATGACCATCTCTTTACTGGAATTTTCACAATCAGCTATAGTTAGAAATTATACAAGACATCAAATCTACAATATGGTTTATAACGAAATTGGTGTGTCATGTGCGAAATAAGGTCTCTTATAAATGTGATCCTTAGGAATCACTGAGTGACGGAAAAATTTCATGGAAATAAAGAAGGGACTATTTTACAATAAAATTAGGGATGCTTGAGATAAGAGCAACAGTCGGATTTTTTTTAAGTTAAAAGGTTTGTTTTGCTAAGCTTTAATGATGCAGTAGTCTGTTTCTATACACGTTCATAAAAAAGTAAGCAGTACCAAATTAGATGAGTTTAGCCCCAGCTCTCAAACATACAATTCTAATGTTGGGGGTTAGAATACCATCTTGTTATATTTTGATGAATAAAGCAACTGTCAGTGCTGGTGCAAGGGACGTTTATAAGTAATGCCTCTGACGCACTTGCAGTTGTTTGATCAAGCTGAAATTTTGCAGGTGCAATTATTTGTATCTCTATAGATGAGGCGGCAAATTACAGCTCTGAACTAATTGTGATTTCTGATTTACAGGTGTTTGAACAGAGTCAAGTGTGAAATGGAGCCTGTTGAGTGTCGAGCAGTGATCCGGTTTTTGTATTTGAAATGACGCACACCACGGGAGACTTTTGATGAAATGAAAGTAATTATGGTGATGATGCCCCATCATATGACCTTGTAAAACGCTGGCATCGTGAATTCACACATGGTCGGAACTCTGTGGAAACAGCTCCCAGATCTGGTCGCCCCCTTCTGCCACTGATGAGGCACCTGTCCGTCAAGTTGAGGCTGCCGTCTTGGAAGATCGACGCATAACTATTCGCCAAATAGCCCATGAGGTCAAGATTAGTACCGGGTCTGTGGAAACTATCATTCATGACCATTTGCATATGCAAACGGTGTCTGCCAGATGGATTCCGAGGTTGCTCATGCCTTTCCAGAAGCAAGAACGCGTCGAGTGCTCGAGGGTGAATTTGGAGATGTGCCAAGAAGATGAGTCAAACTTTTTCAAAAGTCTGATTACACATGATGAAACCTGGGTCCATCACGATGATCCAGAGACCAAAGCCCAGTCAATGCAGTGGAAGCACCGTGACTCACCCTCTCCAAAAAAGGCATGGGTGCAGCCCTCCGCTGGCAAGGTCATGCTCACAGTCCTCTGGGTCCAGGACGGAGTAGTGATGACAGATTTCCTGGCGAAGGGTACCACAATTGCAAGAGCCTATTATTCTTCACTTTTGAGGAAATTAAGAGAAGTTATCAAAATCAAGAGGCGGGGCAAGATCAGCAAAGGCATCCTCCTCCTGCAGGACAACGCTCTGGTCCACAACTCGCGTGTCGCCAGATCAGAAGCACAGGCGTGCGGCTATGAACTCATCCCCCATCCCCTTACTCTCCTGACCTTGCACCCTCTGATTTTCCCCTCTTCCCAGCCATGAAGTTGTTTTTGAAAGGAAAACGTTTCTCAGATGATGCAGATTTGTTTTCTGAAGTCACGTCATGGTTGAAGGACCAAGCTGGGGTCTTCTACAAAAACCGTCTTCAGAGCTGCATCAAACAATGGGAGAACTGTATACCTCTGGGTGGTTCCTATGTAGAAAAAGACTAATAACTGTGCCAAGTTTCGTTGCTCTACTGCTATGGGAAGTGGGTCAGGGGCATTACTTATTGAACGCCCCTCGTAACTATATTGACAGGAGATTGAGAGAGTGCTGAAGAAAAGGAAATTCTAGAAAGAGATATGTTGTGTATTCCAAAACGAAATTAGTAAGGAAATGTCTACCAATTCTACTTGTCAGTGTGCAGTTGTAAATTAGGCTCATTTGGGGCGCAATGGGAAGGAGAAACAGTCAGATAATAGTTAGTAGCGTCCTGAAATTAACATAAGTCATTACTTTTCAAAATGATCTAACACATGAAATATATTTCTCTTGTCTTCCTAAAGCCGAATGTCCGACGTCAGCCGGCTATACTTACCAACCAGAATTGAGATTGTGTTATCAAATAGGCTCCACGATAACTTCATGGAATAACGCTGCAGACAATTGCAATAAGGATCGAGGACGACTTATTCACATTAAAAATGATGAAGTAATGAACTATCTAAAAGCACAATTATCACGGAGTGAGCAACATTTTACTATTTAATACACACATGCAACACGTCTGTCTGTCTGTCTGTCTCTCTCTCTCTCTCTCTCTCTCTCTCACACACACACACACACACATATATATATATACATATATATATATATATTATATATATATATATATATATATATATATATATATATGTGTGTGTGTGTATACAAATGTACACATGATATACCTCATATCATAAACTATAACAGATTTAATGTCACTCAAAATTGCAATTTCCTCCCATTTTGCAAACAAAATTCCGTTTTCCTGCTAATGTTTCTCTGATTTGTACACTATGTTCTGAGTGTTTCTCTTTTTGGGAATACATCAAATGTAATAATTTAATTTCATTTATTGTTTAAAGATTTATATTGTCATTTACTGCCAATGAGTTTACAAAAGAAAATGACTTTGCCAGTTAAGAATAACTTAAGTAATGATTTATTTTAGATTTTATACTGTTTGTTATACGTAAAAATTCGAATAGAGCGTTGAAACTAAGAAAATATATTTTTTATAAATCGTATTGTTATAAATAGTTAGAGAATTTAACGTATGAATTTTCTTTTGAATCAATCTTTTCGTTCTATGGAACATCTTTCGGACTACACCCTCTTCAGTATTAATAACGACAGTAGTATCATGTCGAGTTAGAGTATTGAGTTTCCCTATTACAGATACATTATTGACAATATAAATACAGTCTCAACGAAATAATCCTCCTTTGAATTTTGATTTTGGTTTTTATCAATACAACATCAATGCTTGTAGGAGAATGCAAGAGTCGATTAAATTAATCAACGAATTCATAATAGTCATCCTTTTAAATTCCAATAACTTGAAAGGTTCAGTCTGTTTAGTTTTGAATTCATATGCAAACAGAAGAAATAGATAATTTACTTGCTATATAGCCAGCATTAGACAATAATTTGCGGTTAATTTCATTTTATATACGAAGAACATGAAAACATAGTGTATTTTGAAATATTTCGTCACAGTTGCTGAAATGTTCTTGCCGCCAGAATCGACGAAGAGATTTCAGTATCTAGTTTACTGATGTACGTAACAAGAAATCAATTTAAATTAATATATACGTTAGGTTATGTGATTACTTTGCCATAATTCAAAATTTTTCGCTAATTTTCCAGTACACTAAAATTACGGCGCACACAAGCAGGTCATATGTGGGTTCTAAGTGTGCTGCGACACAGTGAGGAAAAATATGTACACTGAATGAGCGTTCATCTTACAGAAGATGGGAGTCGACTGTTTCTCGAAATGCAGTGTATAGTCAAGTATACACCATGTAAACACAAATAAGACAGGATGTCATGAGTAATCTGAGCTAAATATCAACAATCACACCAGCAACAACAACAACAGCTAATGCTACTACTACTACTACTACTACTACTACTACTACTACTACTACTACTACTTACTACTACTACTACTACTACAAGACAATATATTTGCTCAAACATGTATCGAATTATAACGAATGTCTTCAAGCTGATTATTAATCAAATTTTTTGTTTTCCGTTTGTTTTCAGCTGCGGCGCATTCAGGTCAGTATTATATTGGATCAAGTAGAGATCTTAACAAGAACGTCTTTGTATGGCAAACTGGAGAAGCACTAACATATTCTCGTTGGTTTTATCCTAATCCCTCTGGTGGAAATGAACACTGTGTTAGCCTTGTGCCAACCGCAGATTTCGGATGGAATGACATTCCTTGTCACAACTCGAACATAGGGTGGCAAATATGCGAGATAGTTGTTCTATAAATGTTTGGCAGAACGAAACGTAATTCCACACACACACACACACAAACGCACACACACACACACAAACACACACACACACACACACACACACACACATTCACACACACACATACACATACACGGACACACACTATATATATATAAATATTTATATATATATATATATATATACATACATATATATATACATATATACACACACGCGCGCACGTACACACACACGAACGCACGAACACACACTCACAAACCCACACATGCACACACAAATGTAATGTTAACTTTGGTTGTGATTGGTCAGAAATTTACCATTGGTTTCACATCTCTTGTTGCTATTAGTAACACAAGCGATAAACCAGATGGAGGCACATAACGTCCTTACTAATGGAGATAGAAGTTTGAAAAAAAAAGTCTTAAACGAAATTCTTCGAGGGGAAAAACCCTTCTTGGTGAAGTGGAGCTATTTCTCATTGACCAGTTTTAGCTGTGTCCGGACGAGTAGGTTTATGTACGATTTCCGTTCACAAGTCAGTAGGCAAGGAATTCCATCTCTTGAGCTAGTAATTTTCTCATAAGAGCATCTCACTTTCAAAATTGTGAATACTCACCTAGGGACTTCTGAAATTCAAAAAATGTTTTTATTTTGTCCTCTTATGTCGAAAGATTTGCATTGAAAGCATGGAATTCTCCGCTTGCTGACAACTGATGAAAAACCGTATATGAACTGACACAATTAAAATACAAGTGGAAATGGTCAAGGGGGAATGAATCCGTAGCACCCACAAGATTTTCCTTCGAAGAATGTCGTTTCAGGTTTTTTGTTACAATCCAGACTGACTCATACTGTATTTTTAGTTCCGTTAGTAAAGTGGTTCCCTGCTTCAAACCAGCAAATCTGATGTGTCACTTATATTAAGAACGGTAATACACGTGAAACTAATTGTAACGTTTTGGCCGGCCATATCCAGCGACTACGCAAAACATAATTCTTTTAAATATCTTTCAGAGTTTGCATATTGGTACTAATGAACAAGCGACCGATTATATATATATATATATATATATATATATATATATATATATATATATATATATATATATATATAGATAGATAGATAGATAGATAGATAGATAGATAGATAGATAGATAGTTAGATAGATAGATAGATAGATAGATAGATAGATAGATAGATAGATAGATAGATAGATAGATAGATATAGATAGATAGATAGATGATAGATAGATAGATAGATATAGATAGATAGATAGATAGATAGATAGATAAAAGAAAAAATATTATAGATACTTGGTGCATCTTATTTGTATCACAATGGAAACGTAATGCAAAAAGTGATACTTATAAGATTAAGGATAAAAAAAACCGGATCAACACATCAACCAGTTTCAAAATACAGTCCTGAAATTAGTTATTACGTAATTCAAGCCCGGAAAATATACTTACGTTTCCTTGGAGATACCCGGCAATATATGCTTTCTTACATCTACAATCGTTTGAATGTTGATGATTCAAACATGCTGTCGGATTGAAACATGTGTAGGATTTTGAGAGGATATTTTTTGGTTGCTTTGTTGATCCGTTTTCTTTTATCCTTATTCTTACATGTATCACTTTTACTTTGCATTACTTTTCCATTTTGATACAAATAAAATGAATCAAGCATCTATTTATTTTTCTCCATTTTATTTTATTATCTTTATACTTTATTAGAGTGTTTATACATATATATTGAGAACCTTTATTTCAATATACTTGATAAAGCCAGATTGCATCTGAATTGTTATTAGTAATCCCTTACTTATTATGTGGTTTCTATGAAGACTGCTTTGGGTATTTACTTATGGAATTCTGGGGCGATAAATCATGCTATATAATTATAAGCTAAGAATCAGAAACCAAAAATAGAAAAAAAGTTATGCAAAGATATATATACACATATTTAACTGTGCTCACATGCAAATATATGCATATATTTGTACATTATCATGGGTATGTTATAATCAACCCTCATAGACTTACGAGGGGCGTTCAATAAGTAATGGCCCTGACCCACTTCCCATAGCAGTAGAGCAACGAAACTTGGCACAGTTATTAGTCTTTTTCTACATAGGAACCACCCAGAGTTACGCATTTCTCCCATTGTTTGATGCAGCTCTGGAGATCGTTTTTGTAGAAGACCCCAGCTTGGTCCTCCAACCACGACGTGACTTCAGAAATCAAGGCTGCATCATCTGGGAAACGCTTTCCTTTCAAAAACAACTTCATGGCTGAGAAGAGGGGAAAATCAGAGGGTGCAAGGTCAGTAGAGTAGGGGGGATGGGGGATGAGTTCATAGCCGCACGCCTGTGCTTCTGATCTGGCGACACGCGAGTTGTGGACTGGAGCGTTGTCCTGCAGGAGGAGGATGCCTTTGCTGATCTTGCCCCGCCTCTTGATTTTGATAGCTTCTCTTAATTTCCTCAAAAGTGAAGCATAATAGACTCCTGTAATTGTGGTACCCTTTGCCAAGAAATCTATTATAATTACTCCGTCCTGGTCCCAGAAGACTGTGAGCATGACCTTGCCAGCGGAGGGCTGCACCCTTGCCTTCTTTGGAGAGGGTGAGTCACGGTGCTTCCACTGCATTGACTGGGCTTTGGTCTCTGGATCATTGTGATGGACCCAGGTTTCATCCTGTGTAATCAGACTTTTGAAAAAGTTTGACTCATCTTCTTGACACATCTCCAAATTCATACTCGAGCACTCGACGCGTTCTTGCTTCTGGAATGGTGTGAGCAACCTGGGAATCCATCTGGCAGACACCGTTTGCATATGCAAATAGTCATGAATGATAGTTTCCACAGACCCGGTACTAATCTTGACCTCATGGGCTATTTGGCGAATAGTTATGCGTCGATCTTCCAAAATGGCAGCCTCAGCTTGACGGACAGATGCCTCATCAATGGCAGAAGGGGGGCCACCAGATCTGGGAGCTGTTTCCACAGAGTTCCGACCATGTTTGAATTCACGATGCCAGCGTTTTACAAGGTCATATGATGGAGCATCATCACCATAAGTTACTTTCATTTCATCAAAAGTCTCCCGTGGTGTGCGTCCTTTCAAATACAAAAACCGGATCACTGCTCGACACTCAACAGGCTCCATTTCACACTTGACTCAGTTCAAACACCTGTGAATCAGAAACCACAATTCGTTCAGAGCTGTAATTTGCTACTTCATCTATAGAGATATAAATAATTGCACCTGCAAAATTTCAGCTAGAACAAACAACTGCAAGTGGGTCAGAGGCATTACTTATTGAACGTCCCTCGTAAGTAACTAGAAGGTTTATAACTCTATTTAAGAATATTAACAACTTAGAGGGGATAAGAGGTTTATTGGTAAAAGTATCAAAATAAGAAAACAAATTAAGAAATTATAGAGACTTGTGAGATAATATTTATAACTTACACTTTACAGAGACAGAGTCTTAAAATTTGAGGAAGGGGAGAGATAAAGATAATCCCACAGAAGTAATAGGTATGGTAGTAGTGAGAGTAGTAGGGGGTATTCAAAGCGAAGGGATATTTTATATGTTATAAGGTTACCTTTGTTATTACATACATGATTTTATAGTTTCACAGGGGTATATAATTTGGAGGCTTACTCACATAAAAGCCATTACATAATACATAATATGATTAGTAGGGTAGAACATCATAGAAAGGAATAAATAATTTAATCACCAAAAACATGATGAAGTCAGACTAACTAGGTAGGATTATTCAAAGGACAGTAACTACATATAGCATAACATAGTATATGCAATGCACTTTAATTCATCATATATCTCAATATCCCATGATTTTATTATATATAATACTCGGGGGTAAGTTCACATCAGATATGAAACTAAAAATTAATTTCCCCAATCTAGGTTGAAGTATAGCTCCTTCAAACGCTAATTTCGAAAATATTTAAATGCACAGGTGACTCTATGTACGCATGGTAGCCTTAGGTCTAATTATTATTAATCAGGCAAAATTCGTTTCCACTTTCCTTCAGTTCCCAAATCTTGCTGGATAAGGATGTACAATTGAGCCAATGTTTGAGCTTAAAAGATTTTTTTTAATATTTATTGAACATCCTATATATATAAAGTTACCAGCTACAGTTGTGATTGTATTCTTATGGATTACGATTTGGATTAGACATCGGCCTATTAATGGACAGTGGGGTTTAACTCTACAATTGCAACTAGGAGAATTACTACTGTTAATATTATTGATAGTCATACCATTATTATTATTAATATCAGTATTATTGCTAATCCATATATGTACATACATACATATATATATATATATATATATATATTATATATATATATATATATATATGCATGTATACATACATATATGTACATATATATATATATATATATGTAATGTAGGATAAAATTTTTTCGAAAAAAAAAATTATCAATGGCCAGCATATTAAAAATACCTTTAAAGGTTAAATTATAAACAACTTATAACTAAGGGCAAACGAAAACATTCTAATGCCAAATATGCCGAAAATTGGACATAATGTCCATTTACCATATAACTTTTTCCAGTACGCACGCTACTCGAAAAAGGTCAACAGAAATCTCTTTAAAATTCCATTATTACCATATCGGAGCGATTTCAGGGTTATTTCAAAAAGAATCCTCCCTTCGTCAGTGATACATGGGGCAAAGAAGTAAATGAGATACTTACTCATACCCATGGAAGAAGCAAACACTAAGTCATGAACACAAAGTACCCCAAATAAATCCAAAATAGAAATACTCCGGCCCATTCAAGATACGTGCGATTTGAACTGAGGCACTCACAGAGTGGGAGAGTCCGGAAGTGAACACTAAATTTATATCTAATGTAGGATAAAATTATTTCGAAAAAAAAAAATGTTATCAATGGCCAGCATATTAAAAATACCTTTAAAGGTTAAATTATAAACAACTTATAAATAAGGGCAAACGAAAAAAGTTCTCATGCCAAGTATGCCAAATTTTTTCGTTTGCCCTTATTTATAAGTTGTTTATAATTTAACCTTTAAAGGTATTTTTTATATGCTGGCCATTGATAAAAAAAATTTTTCCGAAAAAACTTTATCCTACATTAGATATAAATTTAGTGTTCACTTCCGGACTCTCCCAATCTGTGAGTGCCTCAGTTCAAATCGCACGTATCTTGAATGGGCCGGAGTATTTCTATTTTGGATTTATTTGAGGTACTTAGTTGTGTTCATGACTTAGTGTTTGCTTCTTCCATGGGTATGAGCAAGTATCTCATTTACTTCTTTGCCACATGTATCACTGACGAAGGGAGGATTCTTTTTGAAATAACCCTGAAATCGCCCCGAGAGTTATTTATGTTTAACAACTGAAAGAATTTAATAAAGGCATCTAAATATGAAACATCATGAAAGTTGTTCAAATTGAAGTTCTTCTTGAGCGTCACATTTTTCCATTTGAGACAATAGGGGATTTCAGATTGTATTTATGGAATCTTGATTTACTGTCGGGTGAATTTTTGGCCAACCCTGTACTCACACACACACACACACATATTTATACATATAAATATATATACACACACACTCTTACACACATTTATATATACAAAATAATATGAGAGAACAGAGAGGTAATTAATAAATTACTATTCATTAATAAAAAATCTGACAAACATCCCTTACAAATGTTTCAATTGAGACCCTCAAAAAATTAATTAATCAAATTAAAACTTATTTGTAAGTCGAATCTCTTCAGATGTAGATACCTACCTCTGATTGTCAATTTTTTTTATTGAAAAATAACAATTTATTTTTTACTTCTATTCTCTCATCTTATTGTTATAATAAATAAAAAATATATAAACCACGGTTTATATAGTTACCTTGAAGTTGAGTATTAATGTTCATTACTCTTTGTATAGGTAATTAGCCAGAACCTTCGATGTATTCTGCTATCGCTGAATGAGGTTTGTAACCTTTAATTGTGCTTCTGTTATATATTTTTGTCTCTGCTTATTTTCCCTTATTCTTTTCTGATGAGAGCGAAGATTGTTGTTCATACACCAGTCTTCGTCGTTTATTTTTCTATCAATTCCAACTATATATATATATATATATATATATATATATATATATATATATATATATATATATATATATATATATGGAAAAAGGACAAATAAACACACACACATATATATATATATATGTATTATATGTATATATGTATGTGTATATATGTATATATATATATATATATAATTTAATAAATAAAATATATGCATACATACATACATATATGTACGTACCTACATCTACATGTATATATACATGCATATATATATATATATATATATATATGTGTGTGTGTGTGTGTGAATACAGGACACCACAAATAAACGTAGAACACAACGAGAAACGAAAGCATAAAAACAACTAGGAAACGGACTTTTTTTAACAATGAAAAACAGAGTACAAGACAAACAATACAAGGAATATTCCCCTTCATCAGCTGTCCCTGGATTGACTCAATGCGTGTTTCGAAGGTAAGGACAGAACACGCCCCGACGAACTAGTCCTTCCTGCGAAAGAATTAAAATAAAATTCCTTTGCAGAGGGGTAAAAACAAAAAAAAAACAAAAAACATGACAAGAACAGGACGTAAAAGCAATACAAATAAAATACAATTACAAATAGAAAATAAAAATACAAGTCCAAAAAAATACAGTACACATGAAGAATAGAAACAGGACAAAAAAAAAACAAAAAACATGACAAGAACAGGACGTAAAAGCAATACAAATAAAATACAATTACAAATAGAAAATAAAAATACAAGTCCAAAAAAATACAGTACACATGAAGAATAGAAACAGGACAAAAAAAAAACAAACATTAAGGGCTGTCTTTTAAGCCTAGACGATGGATACATTCAGATTCGCAGGAAGGATTGTCGACGAGTTGTGTTCTGTCCTTACCTTCGAAACACGCATTGAGTCGATCCAGGGACAGCTGATGAAGGGGAATATTCCTTGTATTGTTTGTCTTGTACTCTGTTTTTTCGTTGTTAAAAAAAGTTCGTTTCCTAGTTGTTTTTATGCTTTCGTTTCTCGTTGTGTTCTACGTTTATTTGTGTTGTCCTGTAATCACATATATATATATATATATGCATGTATATATACATGTAGATGTATGTACGTACATATATGTATGTATGTATGCATATATTTTATTTATTAAATTATTGTATGACTGAGCACCATCTGGTCGTTTCGTTTCTTTTCTCCAAGTAAGTTTATATATATATATATATATATATATAGTTAATCACACCACATTTTTACTCTTAAAAATATTTTCATTCTAATTAAACAGCTACTCCTGTAGCTTTTTGAAGCGCACACACCAACTGCTTTTCATGCAATATCCATATCTCACACCTCACTGCCAGTGAGCTTCGCTAGGTTTTCCATTCTCACATTTTGTTTCACCGAGGCACTGACCTTTTCGATATCCACAATAAAATTCTTTGTCAACAAATTTATTGAGTTGTTTTTTTGTTTTTTCTTTTTGAAGTAGTTGTATCTCATATATTGGACTTATGTAAATATATGCGTACAACCACACACGCACGCACGCATACATTCACATACACACACGCGCGCGCGCATGAATATATTATATGCAGATAATTTCTCTTTCGTACGACGTCGAAATAGAGCATCACTGGTTTTGCAAGCGAAGGCGTAAAACTAATTCTTGGTGGTCACGTGACTGTTTAAAGCGTGAGCAGTATGATTTTAGCGCGCTTTTTACTGTGTGGACGGACTATAAAGACTATTAGTGAACATGTTGCAGAGTTGCCTCCTGCTGGAAACCGATGTGAAAGGGTGGTTCGAAGTCTGCTGGAAGACCATGTGCGACATTGACGTGTGATGTGCTGAGAAACCGATGCGAGTGGTCTTATGATATAGTCGGTGCCATGCAATTGATGTGTGCGATGATGCCGGACAAATTCGTGTGGTGCCGTTGACACACTATTTGGTGTCGAGTGTGAAGTTGGCTTCGGTAATTAATGTGAACAGTAAACTTGTCAAAATAAAGAATGCGGAATTGTACCGTGAATTTGGAAGTAACAAAAGAATCTAGTCGAAAAAACAAAGGATTAAAAAATGAAATAGAAATTAGATCATTATACTGGTGAATAAAGGAAGAGCTCACCGAAAGAGGTCTAAACATTTCAGAGGTAAATAAAATTATTCCCTAAAAACTCGAAACTAAACGCTCGTCGTCTCGACAAATATACACCATTTAAAAATCTCTTATAGTTATTTTCTGTGAATTGGAGCTTCTTTACTTTAGATAACTTCTAGTTCTTACGATGCTTAATTAAAAACACTGCTCTCTCGCTTTGCAAGCGAAGGCGAAAACATAATTCTTGATGGTCGTTATAATTTCCATCTTAAACTGCAATTTGAATTCAAAATCTTGTCAGCTCTTTTCTACAGCAATCGTTTTACACATGTTGCGCTGTATGTCTTCCTGTTCGTTATTTTCTTATTTATAAGATACTCTTCTTTATTTCGTTAATTTCCCAAGTTTTTTGTCCAGCATGAACTAAAACTAACACTACCACGTGTTAACTAGTAGTCTTGATAGTCCGTTCACACAGAAAAAAGTGCGCCAAAATCATATCGCCTACGCTTTAAGCAGGCACACGACCAGCAAGAATTATGTTTTCGCCTTCGCTTGCAAAGCAAGAGAGCAGTGTTTTAATTAAGCATCGTAAGAACTAGAAGTTATCTAAATATAATTTCTTCCGTTCTTAACAAATATATATAATTTTTTGTCAGTTTATTTGTCTCTGTCTTTTCTCCTTGTACTGTATGAATTAACTGATGTAGTTTTAGAGTCACGTTTTGACTGCTATCTTTGGCATGATGCTATCGTTTAGGCACCCTTAACTTTAATAATAATTATTACCTAAAAGGTGTTTATTCCTATGCTGGCCCCTTGATATCATCAGTATTTCAAATAACGGTCTTACCCTTAAATATATATATATATATATATACTAGCAGTACAGCCCGGCGTTGCTCGGATTAAGTTAGGATTATTAAGTAATCAAGACATCAGATTTGAGCGAAATCTGTTGAAATTGGTAAACGTATAGCTGAAAATGGGTTGCAGGCAATTTGATTGGGAAATCCCATAAGGAATCCGTTTATCGATTATTTTTACACATCGATGGTTTTTTTTTTTTTGGTTTTTTTGAGAACTTAAAGCATTCAAATATTCCATGAGTCCTAAGTAATGCTGGCATCACGTTTTAGCAAAATATGTCAAAATTCGTAATAGTTATGGTTGAAAATGGGGTGTAGCCAATTTTAGTGGGAAATCCTATAAGGAATCGGTTTATCAATTTTTTATCCTGATTAAATGAAAGCCCCCAAATGGATACCTGCCACCGATAGTGTTTAGCCTTGGAATTTGTTGATGGACATGTCGAAGCATGGTCTCACAGGGAACTGCGATCTGCGGAAGTTAAACGTCATGTCTGACCCCGAGAGATAAAGCTGCATCCCTGAAACGAAAACATTTTCACCCCTCTCGTACCCTGTATCAATGGTGGCTTCATTTAAGTGATGGGTCAGGGACTTGATTACTTGATTGCACTGTTTAGGTGGAAGCAAGTTTCTGATTAGCATAATTGGGCATCCAATCCTTAGCCTAAGAATGTGAGGTGGAAGCCTTGCTGGTTCCAATGAGTTAAGAAACTCAATAGAGTAATTGTTAATGTCTTTGGGGTCAGATTTGTAGATGCGTTCCACACCCGGAATTCGGCTTATGAACTGGTCTTTGATAGCACTGACAGCTACTTTTTGGGGGACCAGGATGGTTCTTTCACTGATCTAACTGATGCCTGCATAATTACTTTCCAGATTGGGGAACACAGTTTCCAAAAGATCGCAAGGGTTGTCCACAGTGTTACAAAGTTCAGACCTTCTCCAGGGGCAAAATGTCATCAGCAAATGCTGCAGACATGCTATCATCAAGCAAATGCGCACACTTGTTTGTGCTTAGACTTAAGGTCTCAACCTGGAGCCACAATGTGGATTACTTAAGGCATGCACGCACTTCATCAGCTCGGCTCCCTTTAGGGATGACAAGAAATTTTTGCTGGAAATCTCCTGAAAGCAATAGAGTTACTCCACCCATAAAAGCTCTAGAATCCCTGATACCTTTCAGTGACCAGTCCAGTGCCTCAAGGGCACCCTTATTGGTCATTGTGCATTGTCTAAGAACTTCAGCTTCCTCTGAATTTTTGCCATTGTTGCAAGTGGGAACCGCGGCCCTCACCAAATGTAAAGGCATCTTGAATGCCGAGTGCACCATCCTAACTCCTGGCAATAGCATAGCTGCGATTCCCGAGGAAGCAACAGCTAACGCAAGTTGTTTCGCGTGACGAATATTAGCAAGTATTAATTGTGTTACAAAGGATATCGGTACCTCTAGCAGCATCGAGGAAAAGATTCCGCCCACCTGTTTTTCAACGGCACTTGGAGGCCTAGAAAGTGCTCCACACTTAAGAGACCACCACACTCCACTTAAGGAGCGCGACACATTCCTGCTCCTACTCCAGAGAGATAACGGCAAGTAGTCCTCTCCTTGTAGTTAGTAAAGAAATAAGTATTAGTTGTTCACAATTTTAAATAGTCGGCTACACAGATCACTAATTGGTGACCATACGTAGACAGGGCCCCGGCTACTGCAAGCTGAACACGTCATTCAAGGTGTGCCAAACTTACAGAAACCGCATTAAAGAATTAGTTCAGAAAACTTTGACGGAGGCATCGTCAGCAATTAATGGTGATATAATCTAAAAAGTGCCATCAAAGTAGAATCAGTTAGATTTAGTAAAGTTTTAGCTGTAGAAAGAAGTAGATTAGAGGAAGATTTAGTAAGAAAGCTAGAAGTTGCGCTTAGAAAAGGCATAGTGACTGACGTGCTGTCAGCGAGGTTTGACCTTCAACGCCAGGCACGAAGGTTGCATTGTCAAAGCTAAGGCACGTGTTCTGAGAAAGAGATAACCAATGTTGCCCAATGGGCCCGGGTGGCTGAGACGCAAAATGACAACAAAAACACCATTTGGTTTTTGGTGGACCAAAATGGGAGCACGGTGAACGAGCCGGAGCAGATGTGTGCAGCTTTTCAGCAGCATTTTGTCGAATTGTTCGGAATGAAAAGTGGGCTTGATCGCAGGATGGATTTTACTGCTTACCGCGATGGCCTACCACGACACGTAACAAGAGAAGCGGAGGGCTGCGAATATCTGATAACAGTTGAGGAATGCTCGGGGGCAAATCGCCGGGACTTGATGGTCTGCTCTAAGAGCTTTATTCTAGTATACCAGACTTGTTTGCAGGCCCCTTGTCAGATAGCTACAACAACTTGCAACAGAAAGAGAATCTGAGAGCCGAGGATCCGTGCTACTGCTGAGAAAGGATCCAAACAAGGGGGAGGTTTAGATAATTTTAGGCCCATCACTCTGCTTAATGCAGACATGAAACTTTGGTCCGAAGTGTTAGTGAAGAGGTTAGCGCTGGTCGTCAAGAAACTGGTTGGAGACACACAAGCAGGCGCCGTCCCAAACAAGTCCATCCATGACGCCTTATGCGCTACATCGTGGATAGGGCAGTTAAGAAGCCTGGCATTGGTGGGGCTCTAATCAATTTAGGTCAGTCAAAAATCTTTGATAGTGTGGACCATCAGTATCTGGTGGCTGTTCTCACAGCGGCTGGTTTCGGTCCGGTTTTCCGCTGCCATGTCCCTCGACATCTGCTCGGTAGTCCGGGTGAATGTGTCCTTGTGTGTGTGTGTGTGAAATGTGCCTGTGTGTATATGGTTATGTGTTTTAATCTTCATTTGTGTATGTGTGTATGTTTGTGTGCTTGGCTGTCTGTATTACCTGTATACCTATCTATCTGTTTGTCTATCTACAAACTTACATATCCATTTACCTACACACACGCGCATATATATATATATATATATATATATATATATATATGTATATATATATATATATATATATACATCAGTAGCGCTACTTTATCCTGAAATTTTCACCTAAATTTCAGTAAGCGACTTTTAAAAACTTCCTATGAAAAAAATCCATCAGATATTTTCTATGTATAAGCCACATCTAATAACGAAAGAAGTGCTGATTGGAGTGAGCGTAACAATGAATAATTGGCTCATTTATTGAAGTCTGTTTATAATAACTAGAGAACACCAAGTAAACATTTAAACATGACTGAATATTGCCGCACAAATTATAAGATGTTCATGCATAACAAAAATACGTGATAAAATCAGTATAATGCGAGCTACGATAGCTAAAAGTGATAATTTATCATTTGGTCTTGATTAAAGACAATAAATATATATAAATAGGCACTATGTTATTTTGGATGTTGCAATCGCATGTTGGTTAAGTATGTAGTTATTAGAATGGCTAAGAAAGAGCGTGTAGTTCGTAATATAACGCAGAATGCACTAGAGTTCGGCAAATTGGGACTTTTTCCCACGCTATTTATAACAGTTTCAAGCAATCTCGAGTATAACCATAAGAAATTGCAAAGATAATCTGGAACTCGACTGAGGAAAGAAAATTCAGAATGACCCGTCCATATCTTCTTTGTAATTCCTCTCTGGATGTTTTGTTGTTCCTTTCTTACATCACCTAACGATGTTTTGCGTTCTTGTACAATTTTGTGTATGTATATATATATATATATATACTAGCATTAAAGACAAGTCGTTGCTGGGTCATAGTGCTAGTGCATGTATCTATGTGTATATATATATATATATATATATATATATATATATATATATATATATATATATATATGTTTACATATTACATGTACATTTATATATATATACATCTACACATAAAATACAAAATACAAAGTTATATCTTGATATCGCTAGTGATAACAATATTCAAAATATATAACAGACTGGAATTGTTAGCCCGTCTCTTGTAATTTCGATCAATTGTATCTTTCCTCCTTCTTGTATAGAAGTGTGGCTACAATCCAGCCTATCTCTTCTTCTGGGGGAGGGGCATTTTAATTTTTTTCCCGGGACGTCCTACGTCCCAGATATAAAGGAAAAAATAAAATATTTCCACTTTGCAAGTTCTAGTCGAGTACTCCCTTACACGCTCTGTTGACTCGAATCTTGCTTCTATTGTGGCGAATTTACCGCCTCTGATTAGATATCTGTCATAGTCACACCAAGACACTTTTCGAAGGTGCTTTCCTCCATGTGTTCAAATCTTTTTTTCTCTACATTGTATACTTTATAGACAATAGTCTTTTCTTTAATTTAATTTTTTATTATCCATCTGGACTATTCCATTTCTGCAGACTAATTTTATTTTTAATTTATTCCCATTCATGGGCTCGCTCTAGGTAAGACGATGAACATTTTTTGCTCATGAAACTACATGGACCCTAAGTAAGGCATGTGTAAAATTTGAATGAAATTGGTTGTGTAGTTCTCAAGTTTTAGGGAAACACACAGACAGACAAACACACAATCTCAGTTTTATATATATAAAGATATATATATATATGTATATATATATATATATGTGTGTATGTATGTATGTATGTATGTATGTATGTATGTATATATGTATATATATATATATATATGTATGTATATATATATATATATATATATATATATATATATATATATAATATATATATATATATACATATATATTTTTTAATGTCTTTACCCCCATACTTTCGTGAGTTGAGTTGAGCAAACACTATATGAGAGAGATTTTCTTTAAGTATTAGAAATAGTTTTAAAAAAGTTTTTTAGCTACTATTTCTAATGAGTTCAGTATGTGGCAAAGTAATTTATTTTACTAAGCCTTTTATATAATGTAATAATTTGAATTCGCCTTAAATGGTCCCTTTGCATACTGAACACTTGGTGAAATTGATTAATAATTAATTAATTTTACCCTCAATTGTTGAAATTATAATTCATCTCTCTCTATTTAATGCTTCGGATTTTACCGAAAAAGCATAGTGTTTACTGATTTTAGCCCACGCTGGTGGAAAGGGGAGAGCAGAAATTCTTCGCTTGCATATTTTGAGTTTGCTGGCACTGTTAGTTTCGAGCAGATCTTCAGAAGCGATAAGAAGCCGAAAGGGTATGCTCCCACTTTCAGTGTTTTCAAATCCAAACCAAGGAGTTCTGAGCTGATGATAGAAATGTCGAGTTGACTAATCTAGAAACGTACGTTCTCAAATAACCTTTGCATTTGATTTTTTAATGTCTTTACCCCCATACTTTCGTGAGTTGAGTTGAGCAAACACTATATGAGAGAGATTTTCTTTAAGTATTAGAAATAGTTTTAAAAAAGTTTTTTAGCTACTATTTCTAATGAGTTCAGTATGTGGCAAAGTAATTTATTTTACTAAGCCCTTTTATATAATGTAATAATTTGAATTCGCCTTAAATGGTCCCTTTGCATACTGAACACTTGGTGAAATTGATTAATAATTAATTAATTTTACCCTCAATTGTTGAAATCATATATATATATATATATATAATATATATATATATACCTTGGTCTCTTGTATGTAAGTATATATTTATCTAAATCTTGTACGAGTCTATTCTTTTATTCTTTTATTCTTTCTATCCGCAATTTCACGCTTACTTCATTTAGTCCACTCTTCGTTCTTACGTTCCCTCCTCTCTCACATTTCATTGCCTTCTCTTCATGCTCACTTTCCCTCCTCTCTTCACTTCACTGTCTCCCTGTCATTTTATCAACCCTCCTTATTTCTTCTGTCCCGCTGTCTCTACTTCTCTCTCTTCTCTCCCCGCGTGACCGGTGTTCGGCCAGGCCTGAATTTTCTTTCTTGGTTCGGCCGCTGCCCGTGTAATATCTTTATTCTTCCCTGTGCCTGTGAAATCTTGTATCCCTGCCGTAATGCTTTACTTCCACACACGCCAGGTTCATTTAGTCCGTCCTTAGTCGAAATACACCTGTTGTTATTTCCTGTTATTTGTATTTGTGTAACCTTCTCAGTTTTTTTCGTCCTTGTTTTCGCATACATTCGCTGTTTTCTTCCAAGGAATCTAATGTTCTTTGATTAGATTTTCCTTGGAGCTGGCCAGATCGGAGCAAACTCAGAGTATAACCAGCCGAAATTGCAAAGATAATCTGGAACTCGACTGCGGAAAGAACACTCCGAATGATCCGTCCTTGTTTTCTTTGTATCGTCTATCTGGATGTTTTGTTGTCCATTTCTTGTATCACCTAACTTTCTGGATGTTTTGCGTTCTTGCCACATTTTGTTTATATATATATATATTATATATATATATATATATATATATATATATATATATATATATATATAATATATATATATATATATATATATATATGCATTTATGCATCTGTATATTTGTATATATATATATATAAGGCATATATCAGTGTTACAAATATTTTTGCAGCTCCATAGATCAGTATCCAATTCTGGTGAGCTTTTGCCAGAAAACAATGAAAGTCAATGTTGTTTTGTATTTGAACAAAAAGTTAACCCATGACTAACTTTGAAATTTTTATACTCGGCTGGTTAAACAATAAACAAAAAAAAGGATAAAGATCCAAAATCTTTCATCCATAACTGTTAAAAGAACTGTATTTTGCATTCTAGAGAAATCAAAAGAATATAAATCATATAAAGTCATATTAGTCAATAGTCAAGTCATGGAAAAAAATTTAAGAAAATAAAAGGCAATGGCAAGTTGGCTTTGTTCTTGCACGTGGCATGTAGTTCTTGCATGACCTTAATTGCTCGTTCACAAAATTGATTGCTTCTGCTGATGTTTAATTTTTAAATGGCTCTTGTTTCCAGGTATTTATCATGCATTTCAAAGCAAGCAGTCTTGTAGGATAGCAAGGTTTGCGATAGTTCTGCATAATCTTCAGTTCTATACATTTGGTCACTGAACCAGTGGTCCACCCGGTTATATTAGATGAAGTGGCAGACCATCTGCAATCTTTCACTCACATGTGGCATGAGAAAAAATTGCAAGAAGGGTTAATATTGCTAGCGAATTCCATCTGCCATTACTGATGTTCGAAATTTTTAAAATTGATGGCATGGGTTAAGTGGAACAGAAACTTCATAATATCTCCCCAGCTACCTTGATCTTCAATAACATGAGTTCCATTCTGGAAGGAGCCTTGAGTTATTTGACAAAAAATATTAGATGCTGAGTGAATTGCTTGCGCCTGCTAGCTCCTCGTCCATAACAACGCGCTGAATTATGTCCAATACATGATGCTGGCAGCTCATGAATTGAGGCTTGTCATAGCCTTTGCTCAAGAACACTCACTGCAGTCTAGCCACTAGCCCCCTCTTTCGTCCTGTATTCACACTCACTGTATCAGCAATAATCATTCGGATTGCGCCCCATAAATGAAATTCGTCCAAGATGCTTTTCAGTCCTTCTGCAATGATCTCAGCCTTGCCATCACACAGCTTCAGAGCAGCCAGCTTGATTTCACTTGTTTCAGTCTTGATGACAACTGCTTGATATTCACTTCCATCAATGTTCACCATCGAAATGCAGGCTCCATTTTACATTGCGTAGCGTATCGAACAAATGTATTTTACATTTCACCAGCTCTCTGCATTTTCGTCTGGAGAAAGCATCTGACATATATGTATAGTTTTTAAATCAGGACAAATATATAACAGCAACAGGTGAAACTCGTTCAGTAGGTGCTGATGTTTCAAAATCTGGATTTCTACTGGTTTTTTTTCAGCGCCATCAATGGCAAGTATCCACTGCCCGTACATGTTAAGAGAAAATTGGCCTTCTAGCTGATAGTGTTATACAGTGGTTGTATATAAGAGATCAGCGACCGGAACATCCAGTATTAAACTGTATCAGCTCGCAGCCGATTTTTGGCTAGCATAAGCGGCCTCTTGCTACTTATGACATAGACTCCCCCCCACATTTTTAGTTACTGCTTCATTTTTCTTCTTTACCTACGTCAACCATTGCAACGTTCTTACCTTGTCCTTGGTTTAAATATACTTGATCATTTGTAGAGATTGCAGTACTTTGGTCATTTCCATTCCGGATAACAGGTGTTTAGTCTCTAGAATATTTTAGTATGTACACCATTGTAAAAGCTCTACGGGTTTGCTTTTGGATAAATATTTATTTGCTCTGTTTACCATATCATAAGTACTATTTGTTTTCTAGACACATTGGCAATTCCTGTTTTACTTTAGCACTAGTTTTATCCTACTACTATTTATACACTCTTCAACCCCTACATAAAGAGATAGCCCCAAAATTTTTCTCTAGCCCATTTGGCAGTTCCCTCATTTGCCTATCGACTTCAAATGGTATGAATTGAGCTTTCTGGCCTCATCTCGAGGCTCTGTTCTTTCCTCTTCCTTTCGTTTATTTTATTTTATTTTATTATTTTTTATATTTGTATTCACTCTGATGAAGCTCCATGTGCTAGATCGAATGTGCTATACAGATGGCGAATATCATTTTCGGAATTTTCTTTGTAAACACCAGAGATAAGGAAACCATGATGGTCCACTGGTGGAGATTCGTCCTCAGCCGCCTGGATTACTGCTCACAGCTATGGTCACCCACCAGTGAGAAATTAACAGCGGACCTTGAAGCAATCCAGAGAAGATTCACAAAGAAGATCGTCTCTTTGTAACAGCTCGGCCACTGGGAAAGGTTGAAACAGCTAAGATTCTATTCCCAGGAAGTAATATATATCTAGAAGATCCTGGAAGGAATTGTGCCAAATGTTGACTTTGAAAGCTACACCAATGCCAGAACGGAACGACACTGCATAGTGCCAAAGATCCCAGCAATGCCATCACACTTCAGGACCAGTTACTGCAACAGCCTTGGTTTCAAGGGCCCACAGCTTTTTAATATTCTCCCAAAAAGTTTAAGGAACTTGCACAAAGTAGATGTTGGGGCTTTTAAATCAAAGCTGGACCTCTTCCTGTCGAGAGTCCCAGATAAACCTACCTCACGGCAAGATGTGCAAATGAGGGTAGCTATATCAAATTCCATCTTCACCAAGTGCCACATAGTACAGGAGGTTCTTAGTAATAATAGTGTAGCAAAACGGCGGTGCATCAGCATGGCCGCAGATCTGAGCTAAAACTAGAGAGAAAAAAGTGATAGTTTTGTTTTCCTTACCCCCTGTTCAATTTTTCCTTTTCTAACATATCGGAAAATTCTAAACATTAAACTCCCCAAAACCTAACCTTATTGACTTATATTTGCTAATAGTATTTATTAAAAATATCTTTGACACAGGTTCTATATATGTAATTATAACTATATAAATTGTGTTGATATATGCATGTGTTTATGTACGAATATATTTGTATACATTTCATCATATGTGTATGTATACATACACACACACTTATATACATATATGTATGCATACATACACACACATATCTATGTTTGTAGGTACGTATGTTTTTGTGTGCCTGTGTTTTCCCCCTCCTACCACAACCACCACCATTAATGAGATCGTTACTCATGTATAGCTTTCCTGAACTGTATCTATTACCAAACCAATAGAAATAATTTATTTTTATATACAACCGACAAATAATATTTTTTCATCTAACCTATCCTTCATTTCTTTTATAAGATAATTTGTTCCCTTGCATACTTAAGTATTATTACTTTTCTTTTTATTTAGATTTTATACTATATAATAATTCTTCTTATTTAGATTTTATACTATATATATTTTTTCTTCGTATTTAATTTTTATACTAAATATATTATTTTTTACATTTTCTCCTATCTATATTTTCTTTTTATTTATATTTTACATATATTTTTTAAAAATTTCTATTTATCATTGATTTTATTTTTCTCATTCTTATCTTTCTTTACCCTTATAATTTTAGGTTATTTTTATTTTTTGTTCTCTATTTTTATTTTTTATTTACATTAATTTGTACTAAATGGCATCTTCACTAATATCTAATACTCACCAACTAGATACACGTAGATTATATATAGGATCTAACTTCTTAAACTCATTAATATTCTCTATACATCCTTCAAAGAAAAATGTTAACCTTAATTCTTTAAGCTCATATGAACCCTGAAGAAATTCTATCAAATATAGTTAGATATGATACCTTTCTGAGCTTATAACCAAAATACTTATAATTGCATATCAACTAGAGGTTAAACTGAAACATATATGTAGATTTTTCACACCTCTCATTTTCCTTCTGAGCTTTACAACTTATAATTTATTTGTATTGTTATGTTTTTAAAACTTTCAACATCTTTATATCATATAACTAAATTATTCATTCCTCCATCTTTCTCCAGTTTCTTCTTTTTTTCAATGATAATGATAATTATTACTGCAAAAACCCCTATCATATGGAAGAGACTTTCTCCTTATATGATAGTGATTAACCAGTAGAATATTTTGGGTTATATAATGCTTAATGTGGATCTAACTTCCTCGAATTAACACGATATATATATATATATATATATATATATATATATATATATATATATATAGGCAACGAAAAATTATAAAAAAGTAAATGAAGGTAAATTTTAAAGAAAATGGGTGTATGGAAAATTAAAAAAATTTTTTTTTTAATATATATAAGGGAGCTCTGTGGTCCTTATGGACACGGAGTTTTATAAACACCTAGTGCTTTCCATGCTAAACAACAATACTTTCTATGAGGTTAGTAACAACTATAAATAACAAAAAATAATCAAAAACCTCACCACCCCCATACTCCAACACGGCCAAGGACTCACAGAAAAAGAAAGGGATTATATCACCAATTTCAAATGCAAGCCTAGGCTTTTTTATGGCCTTCCTAAAGTCCATAAAAACAAATACCTCACCGAATCCTTCAAATTCTCCTCTGACACCCACATCAACATCAAGGCACCGGAGGACCTAAAACTAAGGCCTATCGTGGCTGGCACCTCCTGTGAAACACACCGCTTGAGTAATTTCCTAGACATCCTTTTGAAACCTTTCCTTACTCACATCAAAAGTTTCATTAGGGATGATCTGAACATGCTCAAACACCTCCCGAAAACAGTTAGCGAGGAGGCGCTTCTGGTGTCCTTTGATGTCATCAACCTCTACACTAACATCCCACATGAATATGGTATTGAGGAAATTGATTTCTGGCTAGAAAAACACACAGAGGCATCCCCTGCCCGCATTCATATGACCTTCTTTACGGAATCACCCATGTTCATTCTGACAAACAATTATTTCCTCTTCGATAACACACACTACCGTCAAAAATGTGGTATTGCAAAAGGTATCAATGCTGCACCAGTCCTTGTGAACCTCATAATAAGCTTCTTCGAACTATCACTCTATGAGATATCACGCCAGAAATTTGGACACGTTTTCCACATCTACCTAATGAAAAACTGGAAAAGGTATTTGGATGATTGTTTCATCATATGGAAAGAATCTTATGAAAAGCTTCTGGAATTCAAAACCATACTGAACAACATACATCCCAACATCCAATTCAGTATGGAATTCAGCAAACAACATTTCCCTTTCCTTGATCTCCTAATTATAAAAACACCTAAGAACCAAATCATAACAGACATCTACCACAAACCTACAGACTCACAACAATACCTCCTCTTTAGCTCATGCCAACCAAAACACACCAAGATAAATATCCTTTTCAACTTAGCTAAAATGGTATGCACCATTGTCTCGGATCCAAAAACTGGAGAAATACGCCTTCAAGACCTCAAAAATAAAACTATATTACAACGCCAATATCCCTCCACCCTTATAGAGTATGGAATAAAACGTGCCAAAGAACTAGACAACTGAAAACCACCCAATCTAACAACACACACAACCTCAAAATACTTCCATACATTTCCACCCACAACCCCAGAAATATCGAAGCTTAAACCATAATCATTCAAAACCTTACTCTACTGTCTACAGACCCAAAATTGAAAAACATTATAAATACACACAAAATCCTCAAATGTAAATGGCAACATAAATCTTTGAAAAAGCTCTTGACAAATGCCAAACTTCACACACCACATCCACCCCCATCAGTTAAAAAATGTGCACGCCCAAACTGTGGCACCAGTCCCTTCCTACTTGAAGGCTCTGAATTTTTCTTCAAACAAGGAACAAAGTTTAAAATCAAGACCAACTTCTCCTGTTCCTCCGAGAACCTCATCTACGTTCTCACATGCGCCGGTTGCCAAAATAATTATGTTGGACAAACGAGCCTCCGTTTACGTAAAAGAGTAGCGGTCCATAAAAACAAATATCTCTCCCAGAATACCATAAAATTCCACTAAGTAGCCACTTAGACTCGTGCGCTAAAGACAAAAATCCCAAATTTTACATATTACCCTTCTACCAATGTAAAGACGGAATCACTACACAAGAAAGAATTAACAAGGAGAATCTTTTTATTGATAAATTCAAAACGCATCTTAATATGCAAACTCCATGATAATCATACTTCCTTTTTCTACCTCATTCTTCACGGATGGACTAATGGAAATATATAAGGATATCATGCAGTTATAACTTCAAGCTAAAACTTATATACTTTATTTATCATCATCATCATCATTATTATTATTATTATTATTATTATTATTATTATTATTATTATTATTATTATTATTATTGTATATGACATAAGAATCTGAAATGAAATTATAAATTAATTTATGTAAATTTATATAATTAGAAAACAATATAAATAAAGTGTTAAAATCTGAATGTTAAGTTAGCAAACAATTATATAAAAAAAGATAATTATATAAAGATTATTATATTTTATTATATTAAAGATAATTATATAAAAACAATTATATAAAAAATGATAATTTTATAATTTAAGGTCTTTTAACATCCTATCTTATAAAAAATTGATAATCCCAATTGAAGAGCATAAAAATCTACAGAGTTGTCTCCCCTTACTCACAGGAACTGGATAACTCCTACCCCATTTCCTGCTTTGACATGCATTTAAGAAACATCCTAAATTAAACACCACACGGATTTAATCATATGGATCTTAATCCTCCAAGGTAATTTTTCCAAGAACTATCATTGAACTCCAGATACACAAAGACTACAATGTAACGGTGTACCTATTTTTTAATTTTTGTATATGTTTATTATTTTTTTGCAAAAAACAATGTAATTTTCTTTTTTCCCCCTCCTTAATTATAAGAAAAAAACTTCTTCACACCTTACAATTCTTGAAAAGTCGCATTGCGACGAAAACCGATTTGATTCAATATATATTTAAAAATTTTTTTTTTCAAATTATCCATAAACCCATTTTCATTAAAATTTACATTCAATTTAGCATTCTGCTTTTTTATAATTTTTCGTTGCCTATCATTTCTCCACGTGCGGTCAACACAACCCCACCATTTAATTGATATATATATATATATATACGGCTGGCTGGATGGATTCTTAGAACCTTTAGAACAAGAGAACAAGAAACCATGATGGTCCTCTGGAAGACACTTGTCCTAAGCCACTTTGACTATTGCTCTCAGCTATGGTCACCATCCAGTGTCAAGTTGATCACAGAACTTGAGGCGATCCAAAGAAGCTACACAAAGAAGATAGCCTCTGTGCAGCATACGAGCTACTGGGAGAGACTCAAGAGATTAAAGCTCTATTCCCTGGAGCGTAGGCGAGAAAGATATGCCATAATATATATCTGGAAGATCCTGGAAGGTCTTGTCCCAGACTTTGGCATCGAGAGTCACACAAACGCCAGAACCGGACGCCACTGCGTAGTACCAAGGACTCCAAATTTGCCATCAAGGTGTACGACAAGATATTGTGATAGCCTGGGCTTCAGAGGCCCACGGCTCTTCAATGTCCTCCCGAAGAACCTGAGGGACCTGCATGGTGTAGATGCGGATGTCTTTAAAGTAGGACTGGATCTCTTCCTGTCAGGTGTCCCGGATGAACCAACTTCACGGCAGGAGGTGCAGATGAGGGCAGCTGCATCGAGCTCTCTCATGCATCAGATGGCGTTTGCTAAAAAGCATCCGTGAGGTAAACCCGTGTAGCAAACCAAATGGCGGTGCCCCAGCATGGCCACAGCTCATTAGCTGAAACTGGAAAAATCAAAAATCAAAATCATATATATATATATATATATATATATATTAATAAAAGGAATTCCAACCTTGAAATCGAGAGGAAAATCAGAGAAAAGAATTTTATTGATAAATTCGAACCCAAGTTAAATAAACAATAATAATAATAATACTTAGAGGTACTACTTCTACTGCTACGACCATGACCACTAACAACAACAACAATACTAAAGGTGATCAAGATGAAGATAGCAGGAAAATTATCTTATTTAGGGTTAAAAGATCTATTGGTACCACCATCACCACTAGCAACAACAATTAAGGTACTGACAATTGAAATATAAAAATCCCTGATTAAAGCTATTTTCAAGATTTCTAAAGATAGCCCAACAATTGCTGCCTCGGCCAGGGTTAAGATACAGGACTCTTGACATGTTCAACAAAGCGTGACGCATAAACCAATCAGCTTAAGTAATTGAGTGATGCTACACACTGATTGGTCAGAATACAGTTTGCAAAGCCTGGCAATCTGGAGCCTATACAGGTGTATTTAAGACACAGATTTAACCATCTGGCTACAGTCAAAAATTGTGAAGCATGACTGTCACCACTTCTACATGAACCTGAAGATTGCATAATTTAATGCATGAAAGTACTATTTCAATCAGAAAGAACATTTAACATTCTATTAATTTATTTTATTTTATTATATTATATTATATTATATTATATCATTATAATATAAGATAAGATTGTAAATAAAAGGTGAAAATCAGACAAGGTTGGAATTCCTTTTATTAATATATTCTTCTATACACAATCACGCACACCCGTATATATATATATATTATATATATATATATATGTGTGTGTGTGTGTGTGTGTGTTGTGTGTGTGTGTGTGTGTGTGTGTGTGTGTGTGTGTATGTATATACTCTTACCCTTTTACTTATTTCAGTCATTTGACTGTGGCCATTCTAGAGCACCGCCTTTAGTCGAGCAAATCGACCCCAGGACTTATTCTTTGTAAGTTACGGGGACGTAAACACACCCTGATCGGTTGTCAAGCGATGTTGGGGTGGGGGTGGGGGGCAAACGCACCACCACCAAACATATACACATATATACATATATATATACACATATATACGACGGGCTTCTTTCAGATTTCGTCTACCAAATTCACTCAGAAGTCTTTGGTCGCCAAGGTGCCACGCAGTGGGAATGAACCCGGAATCATATGGTTAGTAAGCAAGCTACTTACCACACAGCCATTCCTGCGCCAGAATGGTTAATGAGATATATATATATATATATATAATTTAAGTGCATATAAATAAGTATGCTTTTATATGTTATTGTGTTTAAAGACCGAAAGATATTCCATCTGTTGCAACCGCTCTATACAGCAGGTACAAACTTGTGGGTATGTATACACGCCTACGCAGGCATACAGACGTATGCACTCGTACATGAACGCACATACACACGGCCGCACACACATAGACACACACACACACACACTCTCTCCCTCTCTCACACACACACACATACACAAACACACACACACACACACACACACACATATATATATATATATATATATATATATATAAATGAAAGAATGGAGTTGAACGACAAATTAACAAAATTCCTTTATTTTCGACATATGTTTCGACGGCTGCATATTCCTAATTTCGAAGGAATAAAGAGTGCATTATGTCGCCTTCTCATCAGGAAAAACAGGAACTTATGACAGCATCAAGATGCACAAAAACTTTTGGATGACTGCCCACACGGAGCCCATAGCTCCGTGTGGGCAGTCGTTCAACTCCATTCTTTCATTTATTTGTATTAAAGAAACACACAAATTTCCACACGATAACACGTGATCTCCGCCCAAGGCATGTAGCTTCAACCGTGTTTTTCTGACGTGAATTTGCTACCCAGGTATCGATTAACCAAATTATCCATAATAAGATAATTCATTCAACTACTCAATTAAAACTCGCCAAGAAAAATTTGAAACCACCTGATGAATGACTGCGACTCAAAAATTTGATGACAGTAGCCAGGAAACGATCGTAGTGGATATTAATTATATTTTTTAATAATTGTTACATATTTAAATAATATAAATTAATTTATGTATTGGCTTAAGTCTTTCATTGTTTGATTTGCCTAATAGTGGTTTTGTCTCTAATTTAATATAATATATATATATACATATATTTATATATATATATATTTATATATATATATATATGTATTTTATATATATTGCAGAGCGTTTAGTAGTAGTTAATTAGAGTGTCACGCCATTTGATTTGTTTGTGGAAACATTTTCACTTCAATTATAAAAAATAAAAAGCGAGAAATACAAACGAGAAGATAATTCAATACGAAATAAAAGAGACAAGAAATCTATTTTGTGCGAGAAGTAATAATCATTCCCTTACTCGTAAACCGTGTGAAGTGCTAATTACTTCACAGTGAGTCACGATATTCGAAGAGAAAATCTTCACGTAATTACATTCTCAGTGCTATTAGTATGCGTGGGCAGTAATGTAGCCTGCACAGAATATTATGGAATTCATGTTCCACCACCTGTAACTGCCATTCCAGAAGCTGACAAGTTGATTAAGATGTCAAACATTCGATCACTAATTGAGTGCTTCTCTCTTTGTATGACATATTCCGAATGTGGTAAGATTGATAAAGTGTGTTTATCAACCCTTGATAAACACACTTGTAGGAAAAGCGTCTTACATGTGTGTCTTTTTCTTATTGAAGATGTTATCGGACTGCTGCCATTTCTTATCGGTCAAGCAACGACGTAAAGGTTCATTTTTGGATCACATTACACATGTCCTGAAATAATTATTCTTAAAATCATTTAATAGGTAGTCGTGTCATCTTATCTTAAATCTGTAATGTATATCTGCCTAACTTTCGTCATTTTTCCTAAACAGCAGGATGCTTGATTGAAAGCGATTTAGTTGTTATTTCTAAGATGTCTACCAACCACATAAGGGCTACCTTTCGGTTTGTATTGTGCGGATCACTGGTTTAAAGCAATATCTCTCCCAGTATGGCGATTTGGAAAAATGCTAGGGCTCCCCGAAATAACTTATTTTTAAACAAAATTTAATAAAAGGAAGAATAATCTACGGATGGAACGCAATTTATATTTATTTCTAATATCATATTATTACATAACGTTTATATGACCAACTTCTCTCTCTCTCTCTCTCTAAAATAATACGTGCTTCTTATTAAAAGCAGTGTGGCAACAAGGTTTCAATGCCAAAATGCTTGGAAAAGTCGTTCGAAGGTAACCGCCTTGAAATACTATATTTTCAATTTCAATGAGCAAACCTTTACATTTTCTGAGCTTTGCGTATTCTTTTTCCGAGATATTATCACAGGGAATACTCATGTCGATCAATAAACAGACATAATTGTTTTTGTCTTCTACAATATCCGCTTTATTAGCTATGATGATTTGGTCTGTATATAATGGAAAGTCCGCAAGTATCGTTACATTTTTTTTTTACCTTAGTAACAATTTCAGGGTGGGGCTTATACCACTTGTCAGCAGTTTTGATTTTATTATGCCGACATATCAACCAATGTAGATATTGACCAATTCTGTTATGTCCTGATTTATACTCTATTGGTGCTGAGACTACATACAGAGCTTAGGTGGTCAACTGTTTCAATCACATCATTGCAGAATCAACATTTTGGATCTACTCCATTTTACATCGCATTGGGTCTGTAGTACCGGGCCAATATGCTTTGATCTTGAGTAGCTGAGAGTAAGCCTTGCTCTCTGCTTTCAGCCCTGAGCTTCGTAGCCACTAATGGGTAGCTTCTGGTCAATAGCTGCTTCTTTGCTATGTGTCACATATTTGTCATGGAGTGGTTTCATCTCCCACCTATAAGCCGACTACTCATGCTTCTTTTTTCAACTAATCTCACTTTTTTTGTAACAATAGTTGCCACACGTCTCCCCAGGTCGTTCAACCTGGGCATAATGGATGTGATCAATAGCAAATTCTTGCACAAATTTAGAGGTGAAAGTGATTTACCATTGAAAATAACACAGTTGACGTTCATATTATCTGCAGATAGTGCTCCATTAGAGTGATGTAATTAAAGATTCGTATTCCTCAATGACATATGCTTCAAGAAATTTGAAATTACATGGGTACTTTTTTCCTAATTCTCATCTTTTACTCTTTCGGGACTTTCTTATTTATCCTTCCATCACCCAATCGTCTTACAGTATTCTTAGTTAATTATGTCTCTCATTATTCCACAGTGTTGTAATGAACTTTCCTGGTAGCAATTAGCACAAAGCATTTATCTATAGCAAACTGCATTCCATTATATTTACTGTAGAGAATTACTGTTTGGGTAAAAATAATCCAGATCTTACTAATTTTCTGTATATAGCTAGAGATCATCCATTTAAAGTGGTTTATTTTTATCTTAGTTTTCGCAAGCGGGACTGAATTTTCTGAGTATACTTTCAGTGGAATTTACATAATGAGGAAGTGTAAAGGAGAGAATGAGTCTCCATGTAAAATGACCCTGCACATTTTCACGTTTCTTTGCGATTCATTTGGATATGTCAGTTCTACCTCCCATACTCGCATTGCTTTTTCCAAAAAGTTGTTTATTCAAGTGACCTATGACATTCCAAGAGCCAGCTGTGAGGGATAATATTCTAAGCCTACCTGAAATGTATCTATGCAACATCTAAATCCCTATTCTCACTCATATTTTTTTTAATATTCTACCAATACTATATATCTATCTATCGATATACATTCACTGCTTTCTTCCAAGGAATCTAGTGCTGTTACATTAGTTTTTTCTTGTGGCTGGATAGATTGGAGTAATCTCGAGTATAACTATCCGAAATTGCAAAGATAATCTGGAACTCGAATGAGGAAAGAAAACTTCCTTTTTTATCCTCTTCCCCTTTTTTTATCATCTGTCGGGATGTTTTGCGTGCCTGCCTCATCTTTTGTATTCCTTTTTATATACATATGGCAGTGTACGTACACTTTGGTCTCTTATATGTAGGTAAACACACACACACTATATATATATATATATATATATATATATTACGACTTTCTTATTCTTCATTTGATCCTTCTTTTTATCAGCCCCTTCACAATTACTTCGTTCTTTCCACATCTTTCTTTCGTTCCCCCTCTCTCACATTTCCTGGCTTTCTCTTCATTCTCACGTTCCCTGCTCTTTCAATTCGCTCTGTCCTTTTTCTCGTCCTTCCCTAATTCTTCTATCCCTCTACCTCTACCTCTGTCCTCCCTCTCCACGTGACCGGTGTTTGGCCAAGCCTGATCTTTCTTTCTTGGTTCGACTACCATCCGTGCAACATCTATATTACTCCTCATTTTTGTCGTCTCTTACATCCTTGCCATAAAGCTTCACTTCCACACACGCCAATTTAATTTAATTCCTCCTTAGTCGAAAGACACCTGTTGTTAATGACCTGTTATTTGCATTTGTATTTGTGTACCATTTCTCCCTTCTTTTCCGTCCTTGTTTTCGTATACCTTCGCTGCTTTCTTCCAAGAAATCTAGTGCTCTTAGCTTAGTTTTTCCTTGGAGCTGGCCAGATTGGAGCAATCTCGAGTATATCCAGCCGAAATTGCAAAGATAATCTGGAACTCGACTGAGGAAAGAAAACTCCGAGCAACCCGTTTTTTCTTGTCCGTTTTTTGTATCATCTATCTGGATGTTTTGTTGTCCCTTTTTGTATCATCTAGCTCTCTGGATGTGTTGCTTTCTGGTCCCATCTTTGTATTCCTTAGATCAACAGTTAAACTCGATTTCTTTCTTCATTCTCTTTGCTCCTCTGACAATAGATCCACCTTTAATTATATGCTTCATCTGGTGTGAGGCCGCTTAATGTTTCTTTCCTGAATAGTGGTAAGCAAATAATAGGTCAATAATTGCTGACTTCCCCTCTCTTTTCATAGTCATTCTAGATCAGTACTCTCCTTCCTTTTGTCATCCATGCTGGTGTTCCATTTTTTTATGCAATGAGTAAAAAATGGTCGTATATAGGTGTGTATACTTGGAAAGTTTTAAGCCAGAAACAACGGACACCATCTGTCCCAGGGTATTTCCAGTTTGGAATTTTCTTCAACATACTCTTTAGTTTCTTATCCGTGATAGTTATATTTCTTTGTGTCCTTATATCTTCCATTTCTCCTTAAAATCCCTAAATAGAATTTTCTTGCTGTTTCAGCATCTGACATATTGTTTCCCTAATTTATTTAACTTTGTTCAGTTGTTTTATAGAATTTTTCTTCATTGTTCTTGAAGAGCCTATTCTTCTGTCACTGATGTGTTCTCTGTTGGCATCTATAATTTTTTCTCCTTCCTTGATTTGGTTTCTTTGTTCTCGTTCTCTAACTGTTTGCTGTTCCTTATGACTTTTGCTGATTCTTCGCCGTCCGTTCCTGAGCCTTTCTTTCAACCTCTCCTTTTTATCATTGTATTTATCCATCCTAAAACTCTTTTGAGCTGCACAATTTGATTCTCAGGCTTCCTTCTTCTTCTTCTTCTTCTTCTTCTTCTTCTTCTTCTTCTTCTTCTTCTTCTTCTTCTTCTTCTTCTTCTACTACTACTACTACTACTACTACTACTACTACTACTACTACTACTGCTACTACTTCTAGGTCACAGAAAGGTCACAGAAAACGAGAAAGCAACAATACTCTGGTATATGCCAATACACACAGATAGATAAATTAAGGCAAATATGCCAGATATACTTGTCAGAGATCATGACGCTAAAAAATGCTTTCTTTTTGATGTATCACTACCAGCAGATGACAACGTTTCTCTAAAAGAAATGGAGAACTTTAGAAATGCGAAGATCTGGAAATAGAGGTAACTTGAATGTGAAATCTAAAAACAGAAATAATTCCTATCTTAGTGGGCGCATTAGGTATGACAAAAAATATCCAGACAAATACATAAAAAAAACACCAGGACTTACAAATTTGTATAACGTACAGTATGTTGCACTACTGGGCACTGCACACATCCTACGCAAAACACTTTCAATACAGTAACCATAAGAGCATCACAACAAACCACTGCATATACCCAAGGCACACAGATCTGTGCTCGGAAGTGAAATGAAAGCACATTATAAAAATAAAATACTGAATAATAATTATTATGATGATAATCATAATAATAATAATAATAATAATAATAATAATAATAATAATATAATAATAATAATAACAATAATAACAATGAAGATTGCTACAATTGGCCTAGACACCTACCAGAAAAACTCTGAGGACTGGATGTTAAAACTTGTCTCAAAACATGAAAATATGAAAGCATCATACTCAGTCACAAAACAGGCAAAGGAATATCTAAGTGAATTCCGAATACAACCAATTTCGGAATTAGAGATAGATATACAAGAAACAAGCACAGAAAAAGCTAGGCGCATGAAAACCCGTGCCAAAACTGCGGCCTTAGATATTCTGAATAATAAATGGCAAGAAAAACCTCTCTATGGCAAATACCCAAAGAGAGCGAATAATGCAGATATCGACAAAGCCCTGACCCATCAATGGCTAATGGCCTCTGGCTTAAAATCTGAAACAGAGGGGTGTATCATAGCAGCTCAAGATCAATGCCTACCAACAAGAAACTACCAGGCCAATATATTAAAGATCAGAAGCAGTCCAACGTGTCGTGTATGCAAGCAACAAAATGAAACCATTGACCATGTGGTCTCCAAGTGCAGTCTTCTAGCGCCTACAGAGTATCTCAACAGGCACGATAGAGCTGCACAATATAATCACTGGGTAATTTGTAAAAACCTGGATTTGCCCCATGAAAAAAACTGGTGGG
>NW_021833016.1:77500-92253 GCF_006345805.1 Octopus sinensis
AACGATTCTATGTGGTCAAAAGATTAGAAAACGACAACATTCCCACAAAAAGCCTAGATTCTTCTTGGACAACAACATGTTTCAAAATAACCCAAAACAGTTTTATAGAAAGATAGGGAAAGCACCAGTTACAGTAAAGTCTGTCCCATCAAAAGAAGAAGTGCAGCAGAAGAATCACACAGTGAAAAGTCCCTTTAGATTGATAGAATATCTGCAGACTTAGACTCATTAGAAGAGTAAAAGTGGGAGGGTATCAAGGCAGAAGATGTAAGATCTGCTCTTAGGAAGTTAAGCAAATGGAAATCTCCAGGAAAGGATAAAATTCCTAAGCTCTGGCTGAATGCCTTTCCAGAGAGCTATGAATTGCTAACAAAACTTTACAACAATGTTTTGAAACAACCTAGTATGATCCCCTCTTGGTTAGTTAATGGTATAACATTCACATTACTAAAAAATGAAGAAACAAATGAACCAAAACATTATTGACTCATCACCTGCTTAACAATAATGTATAAAATACTAACATCTGTCTTGACTCAATATACCTATAGTCTTTTAATATAAAGTGGTATATTACCTAATGGGCAAAAAGGATTTAAATGTTTGTTTTATGGTTATAAAGATCAGCTACTCATCAATGAGATGAACGACTGTCACAAACGACACAAAAACTTGTCGATAGTGTGGGTAGACTATAAAAATCTTTTAATAGTCTACCACATAGCTGGATTAAGAAATGTCTGGAAATGTATAAAATAGAAGCTACTCTGCCAAACGTCTTGTCTGTATGAGATCATGGAGAAACACACTGACATTAAACAGTGATAATGAATCTCTCAATGCTAGAGATGTAAGACATTCATTTGGCATTTTCCAGGGTAACAGGGTAACTCTCTATCACAGCTACTCTTTTGTCTAGACTTAATACCTCTCTCGAAATTACTCGATGGTGTACAATGCGGCTATAAAATGTTTGATAAAAGTATAAATCATCTCATTTACATGGATGATTTAAAGCTCTTCGCAAAAACTGACCAACAACTTAATAGCGATTGGTAAACGATTCAGTGATAACATCAGGATGCGATCTGGGGTCGCTAAATGTGCAAAAGCTACTTTTATCTAAGGGAAAATGACAGAAACATCAAACGTTATTCTTGACCAGCTGAATGTCGTAAAGGATTTGGACCCAGCGGGGGGCTACAAATAGCTAGGGGTATTTTAATGCGATGGAGTCAAACATTGAATAATGAGGGAAAGTATCAGAAGAGAATGTTATCGCAGGGTAAGGGCAATACTCAAGACAGAGCTGAATGCCAGAAACAGAATCGAAGCGTTCAATACTTTAGCCATGCCGGTCGTGGCTTACAGTTTCAAAATCATCAACTGATAAATTATTGGAATATATAATCTTGACAGAAAAATACGAAAATTGCTGACAATGCATAGAATGACTCACAATAAGATAGATATTAAACAACTTTACCTGGCAAGAAAAGAGGGTGGTCTTGGGTTTTTACAACTGGAACTAACAATGGAGATTGCCACAGTCGGCCTAGACACCTACCTGAAAAAATCTGCTGACTGGATGTTAAAACTTGTTTTAAAGCATGAAAACAAGAATGCATAATTACTCAGTAACAAAACAGGCCAAGGAATATCTAAATGAATTCCAAATACAACAAATCCTAGAATTAGACGTACTGGAAACAAGCACAGAAAAAGCTATGCGTATGAAAACCCTTGGTAAAACTGCTGCCTTAGATATTCTTACTGATAAATGGCAAGAAAAAACACTCAATGGAAAATACACAATGAGAGCTAATAGTGGCAATGTTGACAAAGCCCTTACCCATCAATGGCTAGTGTCTTCTGGATTAAAGATAGAAACAGACGGCTTTATCATAGAAGCCCAAGATCAATGCCGACCTATAAGGAACTACTATGCCATTATTAAAGAACGACAGCAGTAGCCCAACAATACTGCTTATGAAAGACAACAAAATGGACCCATTAATTATGTTGTCTCCCTGTGCGGTCTTCTTGCGCCTACATAATATCTCAACTGGCATGATAGAGCAGCACAATATATTCTCTGGGAAATTTTCAAAACCCTGCACCTGCCCCATGATAAAAACTGATGGGAACGCAACCCACGTACAATGCTTGATAAGGTTCACATCTCAATCATCTGGACCTTCATCATTCAAACTGACAGAAAGATAGATGCAAATAGGCCAGACATTTTATTGATAGACTTCAGATAAAAATCATGCTTCCTTGTTGATATGACTGTACAAATCGACATAAATTTATATGTCGAGATCCACCAAAAACTGAGCAAGTATAAAGATCTTGAAATAGAAATTAACAAAATGTGGAACCTGAAGACTACAAAAAATACCAGTTGTCATAGGTGCCCTAGGAATGATAGCAAAAAGTGGCTGATTCCGACGTAGCTCAGATACCAGAAAACCCCAAAATAGCAGAAATTCAAAAGATGGGAACTGCTCATATCCTACCTAAATTACTGTCTATGTCATCATAAATTTTAAAACAAATATATAATTTTCTTGTTTTCTTAAACATTCTCTAGAACAATACTATGTGCAAAACCAAATATATGACACCTTAAGCATAATGCCAATATGAACTTCTAACTTGTTGTCGCTCAAATTCTCTGGTTGAGACTTTGTGTCAATTTGTACAAATACAATGCCAAAGTCAAGCATAATAATGTTGAATAATAATTAGAGAAGATATCCGAAGGCCGGATATAGTAACATTTAGGAGGGAAAAGCAAGATTGACTAATAATTGATGTGGTAGTGCCAGGAGATCAACATATCGTCATGAAAGAAAGAGGAGAGATTGATAAATATGGAGACTTGGGAAGGAATTGAGATCGCTAAGTTGGGGCAACCAAGAGAGTCAAGCATAAAGTTTATCCCTGCTGTCATCCGACCATTTGGTTCAATACCACCCAATCTGAAAAAAACTTTACAAATATCCTACAATGTATATCGGCATTACTTGGAACTGCAGGCATACTGCGTAAAATACAGTCTGTCTGAGGTCCCTGTTGGGACATGACAAACAGTACAAACCCCTGGTAGACACAATATCTTCACTATATTGTATACTGTGTGACGTCTATACTACAACTGCTACTACTACTACTACTACTACTACTACTACTACTAATTCTACTACTACTAATAATAATAATAATATAATAATAATAATAATAAAAAAGTGATATAACTGAGCTAAATAACCTAATATACGCAGCAGCCACTGCAGCCACAAAAGAAGCTGGATACTCACCCAAACCCGCCCAAACAGGAGTACCACCACCCAAACAAACCCTGTGGATAAAAAACATCCAAAGCAAAATAAAAAAATTAGAAAAGACCTGTCGATTCTTAATGAAATCAGCAAACAATCAACGCTACTGAGCAACAAAAAGAGAACAGAAATACTCCGCAAATATAACATCACGGAGAAAGATTTCCCTGAAATAAAAGAAAAGCTGAAGCAAGATATTCTTGCCAAAGCACAAAGGATCCGCCGGTACAAGAAACGCCAACGCTTCTTTGAACAAAACAAAAACTCTAACCCCAAAAAGTTCTACCAAGAACTGGGAAAAATAAAATAGAAGTCACTGCAGCACCAACGGCAGAAGAATTGGAAGAATTCTGGGGAGAAATATGATCGGCGAACGAACAACCAAAAAAAAGGAGTATCAAAATAACAAACTCGGCATCTGAACAACTTTGGACCCCCATAACAACTGAAGAGGTCACCCAGGCACTGCAAAGACTAAGCAACTGGGAGGCACCTGGGCATGACAAGATCCCCAACTTCTGGTTGAAATATCTAACAGGAATGCACAAAAAGCTGGCTGAAAACTTTAACAACGTACTAGCAGAGCCAGAGACAATGCCTGAATGGCTCACGAAGGGGAAAACCATCTTAATTCCCAAATCAAATGAAATAGAAAAACCAGAAAACTACAGACCAATAACCTGCCTCCCTACTATGTTCAAGGCATTTACTGCAGTGATATCACAAAGGCTGAACAAGCACCTGGACGAAAACAAACTGTTCCCAGAAGAGCAGAAAGGATGCCGCAAAGGCTCATATGGCTGTAAAGATCAACTAATGATTAATAAAGCCATAACTGAAGACAGCCACAGAAAGAAGAAAGGCCTCAGTATGGCCTGGATTGATTACAAAAAGGCGTTTGATAGCATCCCCCACACATGGATCCTCGAAACACTAGCCATTAACAAAGTCGCACCAACAATCATAAAATTCATAGAGCACTCTATGAATAAATGGCAAACAAAAGAGGGACTCATGAAAACCAAAGACATCCCCATCAGAAGAGGAATATTCCAGGGAGACACGCTCTCTCCACTCCTTTTCTGCTTGGCACTGTCACCTCTATCTGATATGCTAAATAGAACTGGATGCCGATATAAATGTTACGGCAAAACGATCAGCCACCTTTTATATATGGATGACCTAAAACTATACGCTGCAAATGACAAACAGCTGGAAACACTATTAAAGACAGTTCATGGATTTACCAAAGAAATAGATATGAAATTTGGATTAGAAAAATGCGCCAAAGTAACCATGAAAAGAGGAAAACTAGTTAAGAGTAACAACATCACACTAGATAAAACCAATGAAATAAAAGAATTAGATCAAAGCCAAACTTACAAATACTTAGGAATCCATGAACTAGATAAGACACAACACACACAAATGAAAGAGAAAATAAAAAAAGAATATTATAGACGAGTTAGATCAATACTAAAAACAGAGCTCAATGCTAAAAACAAGATAATAGGTATCAACACTTTAGCTGTCCCAGTTATAAGTTACAGCTACAATATCCTTAACTGGACACGAAATGAACTGACCAAAATAGATAGGAAAACAAGAAAAATAATGACAGGATCTAGGATGCATCACCCAAAATCTGACATAGAAAGACTATATATACAACGTATAGAAGGTGGTAGAGGCCTTATACAGCTGGAAAACTACTATAAAATAACCACCATAGGACTGCAAAAATATCTACTACAGAAGGAAGGAAAACTGATCCAGATAGCGGCAAAACACGAGCAAAACAAAAAACTGTTCTCAGTATTTAAGGAAGCTGACAAATACAAACAAGAAATCATACCACCTAATAAACATGAAGAAGAAGAAGGAGATGAAGAAACAACAAAAGCTATAAAACAAATGAAACCCAAACTAAAAATAGAACAGCAACGAACCATAATAAAACGATGGCAAGAAAAGCCCCTTCATGGTAAATACTGCACTAAACTAAACGCAAAAGAAATAGACAAAGAAAAATCCCAGCAATGGTTGAGAAGCTCAGGACTCAAAGCAGAAACAGAGGGATTTTTAATTGCAGCACAAGACCAAAGCCCACCAGAAATTACCAAAAACATGTAATGAAAAGAAATATTACAAGTAACTGCAGAATATGTGGAGATGGACAAGAAACAATAAATCATATTATCTCTAGCTGCCCAGTCTTGGCTAAGGAGGAATATATTCACAGACATGACAGAGTTGGAACCTACATACATTGGAAGCTATGCCAACATTATGGAATAACAACAGAAAAAAGATGGTATAGGCACCCACCAGAAAAGGTCACAGAAAACGAGAAAGCAACCATACTCTGGGATATGCCGATACACACAGATAGAGAAATTAAGGCCAACAGACCAGATATAGTTGTCAGAGATCATGAAGAAAAAAAATTCTTTCTAATTGATGTATCAATACCGGCTGATGACAACGTGTCTCTAAAAGAAATGGAGAAACTCTCAAAATACAAAGACCTAGAAATAGAGGTAACTAGAATGTGGAATCTGAAAACAGAAACAATTCCTATCATAGTAGGTGCATTAGGCATGATAAAAAAATATTCAGACAAATACATAACAAAAACACCAGGACTTACAAACACATATAACAAACAGAAAATTGCACTACTAGGCACTGCACACATCCTACGCAGAACACTTTCCATACAATAACCATCAGAGCATCACAACAAATCACAGCACATACCCAAGGCACACAGAGCTGTGCTCGGTAGTGAAGTGAAAGCACGCTATAAAAATAAAACTACTGAATAATAATAATAATAATAATAATAAAAATAATAATAATAGATGCAGTACAAGGCAGTGGCCCTCATGGCTTCTGATTTTAACTGATTGGAAGTGTTATCATGTACATTGTTTTGTCTTGTTATAAAAGATGGTCTACAGCAAATATTCTGCTCAATACCACAGATTTGCTTGTCAGTTTTTTGACCTTAACCACTTGAGCATGTCTCTTAATGGCTGACGATATGTGCATCGCTGATCACGTGCAGAAGTAGTGTGGGAGCATCATAGCCATGTGTTGAGAGGGATCCTTTGGGGTTTGAATAATTCACCTCTGGAAACATGGGTGTTTCGTTCAACATCCTTAAACAACCCTTATTCAGGAATCTTTTGAGTGGGATGGGTTACTCGACCAGAAGAAAATTCTAACTGGGCTCCACCTGCAAGGTCATGTGCTGTTTATCTTGATATGAGATCACCATGTCGCGCACATATGGTAGTGATGCATATGCTTTGTGTACACTTATCAGACAAGTAGTCATGATGGGTATACTGGGCTTCGGATATCTGTACCTCAGTGCCACTTTGGTGGCATACGCTGCTCTTTCACTCAATAATAATAATAATAATAATAATAATGATAATAATAATAATAATAATAATAATAATAATAAAAAAATAATAATAATAATAATAACAACAACAACAACAACAACACAACAACAACAACAACAATAATAATAATAACAACGACAACAATAAAAAAATAATAAAAACAACAACAAGAATAATAATAATTACAACAACAACAACAATAATAATAATAATAGCATTAACAAGCTTCCTAACTGAATTAGAGACTGACCTAATTAAACAATCAGTAAGGGATAAAAGCATGAATTTACAGCTGAAGAAGATACTACAGAGGAAATAATTACAGACCAACCCAAGACTTATGAAAATACAGACTTATGAAAATGATAAAAAGAGTCAATATAACTGATAAGCAAAGTGAAATACTGTGGACATGTTGTAACGTTATTGAACCATTGCCGAGTGAGAGGCCTTTCCTTAAAGGTCTAGCATCATTAGTTGTATTGTATCAGTCCGTTTTGTTATGGGATTTTCTTTGAGTCTTCTGCTGGATTAGATTTATATTGACGGGTATCGGCCTTCTATGGCACATGCTGTTGGTTTTGTTCATTTTGTTGTGTATTCTTGTATGTTTTTTGAGGGGCCTTGCATAGTAGTGTGTTGTAACTCATAAATCAACTATTTTAGTGTATTCCTGATTATCCCTCCGCCGTTCTTTTGCTTGGTTTTGTTATGGGTTCCAATGATTATTATTATTATCAATGATATTAATACGCTATCTTTTCTTTTCTGCGTACATGTTGTATGTGTCACACTTCAAAGATCTGGAAAAGCGAGAGAGAGGAAGACAGAGGAAGTAAGAGAGAGAATGAGAGAGAACGAGAGAGAACGAGAGGGAATGAGAGAGTGTGAAAGAGGCAGTGATTGGTGACGGCGTTCGATTTGTGTTTTCATAGAGGAAGCAAGAGAGAAAGAGAGAGAGAATTTCTTTATTAATCATAAGGTTGAGGAAAAGAGGGAATGATACGAGGACAAACAAAACAAACATTGGGGTCAGGGTATCGAGTGAGATGAAACGTATCAATAAACAAACAATTAAAATATGTACAATTAAATAAGAATGAGTGATTTACAAAAAATGAAGCGGAAGACACGGTCGAACTCACAAACCACATACTTACACTGAAGACTTTGTTTTCTTCTTTTTATATTCTCGTTTAAACAGTTTCTTTCACTCTCAACATACTTGCTGTGGACTTCCATCATTTACGAAACACACTTTCCGACAGACACTTTCTCTGCAGCCTTATTTTCCGTTTCATGTGGAAAACGAAAAGGTCGATTAGCTCGAGATTGGAGATGAACATGCCTGTAGCAATTCCTTTCCCTCTCGTCTTCCATACAACCTCTTTCGCAACAGCAACTACCGAGAGAAAACAGGCTTGTTCCTCCCTACACAGGGAGGTCGGCGGAACGATCTTAATTACAGATTCGCTAGACAGTTGTACTCTTCTCGAATGCGACAGCAGGTTTTCGACATAAGCCCAGAGCTCAGTCACCTTGGGGCATTGCACAATCGCGTACTGGACAGTTCCACTATCCTGCTCGCATCTTGCACAAACCGGTGAAGGTGCACACCCATGTCTAAAGAGCTTAACTCGAACCGGTAAAGCTCCTCTGTAACATTGCCAGGCCAGGGACTTTTGGTAATTATCCATAGACCTCGGCCCAAATGTTCTTTGAAACAGGTTGGCCAGTTGATCTTCGTCGAAGCCTAGGTTTCTCCAAGGACGTCGTTACACTTGAACTATAATAACCCTCTGTAGAAGAACAAGGTAGTACCCCTGCCGGCGTTGCCCGACTGGGAGAGAAACACGAGTGCCTGATGGCACTCTGCATGCCACACGCCCAACCTCAGTCTACACTTGATCCATGGATTCACTTTGGTAAACGATGTGAACTGTGGAAATAACAGCTTGACTAACGGAGACCACACCTGCTCACCATCCAGGTAAAGCCAGAGATGCCTCAGCCTGAGCGCATCAGTGATAAAACAACAAGTAGGAAGAGAAAGAGAGGTGAAAATTTCGTTGTAGACTATCTGATACTTACTGTCTGTCTGTCTGTCTGTCTGCATCTCTCTCTCTCTCTCACTCTCTCTCTCTCTCTCTCTCTCTCTCTCTAAGTATGTGTTTGTGTATGTGTGTGCATGTATGTGTATGTTTGTATGATTGTGCGCTGGATCTCTCGGCATACCAGCAAACCAGAATATCGCACCAGCCTGCATCACTACCTCCAATCCCATCATGTATGTATGTATGTATGTATGTATGTATGTATGTATGTATGTATGTATGTATGTGTGTGTGTGTATTTGTCCCACCACCACCATTGCTTCACACCGATGTTGGTGCGTTTGCGTCTCTGTAATTTAGCTGTTCACCAGAAGAGACTGATAGAATAAGCACCATTTTTAAAGTTTTCCGTTAATTTTTCACGGGTCCAACTCATTATTAGTGTTATAATAATAATAATAATAATAATAATAATAATAATAATAATAATAATATAATAATAATAATAACAATAATAATAATAATAATAATAATAACAATAATAATAATAATAATAATAATAATAATAATAATTATTATTATTATTATTATTCAGTAGTTTTATTTTTATAGCGTGCTTTCACTTCACTACCGAGCGCAGCTCTGTGTGCCTTGGGTATGTGCTGTGATTTGTTGTGATGCTCTGATGGTCATTGTATGGAAAGTGTTCTGCGTAGGATGTGTGCAGTGCCTAGTAGTGCAATTTTCTGTATGATATATGTGTTTGTAAGTCCTGGTGTTTTTGTTATGTATTTGTCTGAATATTTTTTTATCATGCCTAATGCACCTACTTTGATAGGAATTGTTTCTGTTTTCAGATTCCACATTCTAGTTACCTCTATTTCTAGGTCTTTGTATTTTGAGAGTTTCTCCATTTCTTTTAGAGACACGTTGTCATCTGCCGGTATTGATACATCAATTAGAAAGCATTTTTTTTCTTCATGATCTCTGACAACTATATCTGGTCTGTTGGCCTTAATTTCCCTATCTGTGTGTATCGGCATATCCCAGAGTATTGTTGCTTTCTCGTTTTCTGTAACCTTTTCTGGTGTGTGCCTATACCATCTTTTTTCTGTTGTTATTCCATAATGTTGGCATAGCTTCCAGTGTATGTAGGTTCCAACTCTGTCATGTCTGTGAATATATTCCTTCTTAGCCAGGACTGGGCCTCTAGAGATAATATGATTTATTGTTTCTTGTCCATCTCCACATATTCTGCAGTTACTTGTAATATTTCTTTTCATTACATGTTTTTGGTAATTTCTGGTGGGGAGGCTTTGGTCTTGTGCTGCAATTAAAAATCCCTCTGTTTCTGCTTTGAGCCCTGAGCTTCTCAACCATTGCTGGGATCTTTCTTTGTCTATTTCTTTTGCGTTTAGTTTAGTGCAGTATTTACCATGAAGGGGCTTTTCTTGCCATCGTTTTATCATGGTTCGTTGCTGTTCTATTTTTAGTTTGGATTTCATTTGTTTTATAGCTTTTGTCGTTTCTTCATCATCTTCTTCTTCTTCTTCTTCTTCGTGTTTATTAGGTGGTATGATTTCTTGTTTGTATTTGTCAGCTTCCTTAAATACTGAGAACAGTTTTTTGTTTTGCTCGTGTTTTGCTGCTATCTGGATCAGTTTTTCTTCCTTCTGAAGTAGGTATTTTTGCAGTCCTATGGTGGTTATTTTATAGTAGTTTTCCAGCTGTATAAGGCCTCTACCACCTTCTATACGTTGTATATATAGTCTTTCTATGTCAGATTTTGGGTGATGCATCCTAGATCCTGTCAGTAATTTTCTTGTTTTCCTATCTATTTTGGACAGTTCATTTCGTGTCCAGTTAAGGATATTGTAGCTGTAACTTATAACTGGGACAGCTAAAGTGTTTATACCTATTATCTTGTTTTTAGCATTGAGCTCTGTTTTTAGTATTGATCTAACTCGTCTATAATATTCTTTTGAATATGGATTCCTAAGTATTTGTAAGTTTGGCTTTGGTCTAATTCTTTTATTTCATTGGTTTTATCTAGTGTGATGTTGTTACTTTTAACTAGTTTTCCTCTTTTCATGGTTACTTTGGCGCATTTTTCTAATCCAAATTTCATATCTATTTCTTTGGTAAATCCATGAACTGTCTTTAAAAGTGTTTCCAGCTGTTTGTCATTTGCAGCGTATAGTTTTATGTCATCCATATATAAAAGGTGGCTGATCGTTTTGCCGTAACATTTATATCCGCATCCAGTTCTATTTAGCATATCAGATAGAGGTGACAGTGCCAAGCAGAAAAGGAGTGGAGAGAGCATGTCTCCCTGGAATATTCCTCTTCTGATGGGGATGTCTTTGGTTTTCATGAGTCCCTCTTTTGTTTGGAGATGTAGGACTGTTTGTCATTTATTCATAGAGTGCTCTGTGAATTTTATGATTGTTGGTGCTACTTTGTTAATGGCTAGTGTTTCAAGGATCCATGTGTGGGGGATGCTATCAAACGCCTTTTTGTAGTCAATCCAGGCCATACTGAGGCCTTTCTTCTTTCTGTGGCTGTCTTCAGTTACGGATTTATTAATGATTAGTTGATCTTTACAGCCATATGAGCCTTTGCGGCATCCTTTCTGCTCTTCTGGGAACAGTTTGTTTTCGTCCAGGTGCTTGTTCAGCCTTTCCGATATCACTGCAGTAAATGCCTTGAACATAGTAGGGAGGCAGGTTATTGGTCTGTAGTTTTCTGGTTTTGCTGTTTCATTTGATTTGGGAATTAAGATGGTTTTCCCCTTCGTGAGCCATTCAGGCATTTTCTCTGGCTCTGCTAGTATGCTGTTAAAGTTTTCAGCCTGCTTTTTGTGCATTCCTGTTAGATATTTCAACCAGAAGTTGGGGATCTTGTCATGCCCAGGTGCCTTCCAGTTGCTTAGTTTTTGCAGTGCCTGGGTGACCTCTTCAGTTGTTATGGGGGTCCAAAGTTGTTCAGATGCCGAGTTTGTTATTTTGATACTCCTTTTTTTTGGCTGTTCGTTCGCCGACCATATTTCTCTCCAGAATTCTTCCAATTCTTCTGCCGTTGGTGCTGCAGTGAATTCTATTTTATTTTTTCCCAGATCTTGGTAGAACTTTTTGGGGTTGGTGTTGAACTTTTTGTTCTGTTCAAAGAAGCGTTGGCGTTTCTCGTACCGGCGGATCCTTTGAGCTTTGGCAAGGATATCTTGCTTCAGCTTTTCTTTTATCTCCGGCAAATCTTTTTCTGTGATGTTATATTTGCGGAGCATTTCTGTTCTCTTTTTGTTGCTCAGTAGCGTTGATTCTTTGCTGATTTCATTAAGAATCGACAGGTCTTTTCTAATTTTTAAAATTTTGTTTTGGATGTTATTTATCCACAGGGTTTGTTTGGGTGGTGGTACTCCTGTTTGGGCGGGTTTGGGTGAGTATCCAGCTTCTTTTGTGGCTGCAGTGGCTGATGCGTATATCAAGTTATTTAGTTCAGTGATATCACTTTTTTTTGTTTCAGTGGCTAGTTCAGTGACGGCTAGGTTTATGCTGTTTATAATTGGTGTTGTTATTTCGTTTATTTTTATTCTTGGGAGGTATGGTCGGTGGTCCATTTTGGGCTCTGTGGTTTTCAGTTCTAAGATTATTTTATTTTTTATATTATCATAATCATTAGGCTCCCCTTCGTTGTTTACATCGTGTTTGTTGGGAATGTTGCGTTTGTCTTCGTGTTTTATAGTTTCAGTGTTTATATTATTGGGCATTGTTGTGTGGCTTCTATCTACATTTTCCTGGTGTATTTTTTCTTTTAGGATGTTCTATTTCTATTTCTGATATTTTTTTGTGTTGAGAATGCATCTTCGTACGTTAGCTAATTTATTAGGGTTCATTGCTGTATCCAAGTCTATATCTCTATTATTTTCCTTCCATATTTTATATGTATGTGTTGTTGTATTTTCATTTTTGGGGTAGAGTACTGCTGTGTAGTATGCGTGTAAGATAGAAATGTATTCCTCACGTGTCCATTTACGTCTTTTGGGTTTTATTTGCGGGACATGAGGTACAACGTCCGGCCCATTATTTTGACGGTCGTCATTTTCGTAGGGTACCGGTCCGTTTATTTCTGTTGTCACATTATTTCGCACGTGTAGTTTTTCGTACATTTTTTGTTGTAGGCTTAATGTACGTACCGCTCGATTGTTATTCTTGGGTTGAATAGTATCGGTGGCATTTAATTTCTTCGTAGTTCCTTTGTACATGGTGTTTGAGGTTGGGGATGATCGTGATGTTCCACGCATGTTTATATGTTTTGCGTTAGAGGTGGAGATAATATCGAGTCAAAATACATCATTTCGTTTCGAAAATAGTATTAAATTTCAATTAGTATTACTTACTCGGATACAGTCCAATTCTTTGTTAGCAAAACTTTGGCTCCATAGGATGTCCTTGTTTTCGATGTTTGTGGATAGATTTCGGAGCTCTGAATTTTCCTTCTTACACCTTAAACGTCCCCCGGTGTAATCCTTATTATTATTATTATTATTATTATTATTATTATTATTATTATTATTATTATTATTATTATTATTATCATTATTATTATCATCATCATTATTATTATTACTCTTTACTCTTTTACTTGTTTCAGTCATTTTAATCGAGCAATTCGACCCTGGGACTTATTCTTTTGTAAGCCCAGTAATTATTCTATCGGTCTCTTTTGACATAAACACACCAGCATCGGTTGTCAAGCAATGCTAGGGGGGCAAACACCGACATACAAGCACACACACGCATATATATATATATATATATATATATATATATATACGACGGGCTTCTTTCAGTTTCCGTTTACCAAATCCACTCACAAGGCTTTGGTCGGCCCGAGGCTATAGTAGAAGACGCTTGCCCTATAGTAGAAGACGCTTGGGACTGTGTGGTAAGCTACTTACCACACAGCCACTCCTGCGCCTATTATTATTATTATTATTATTATTATTATTATTATATTATTATTATTATTATTATTATTATTATTTCAAACAATTCTCGTATTTTTCTGTCAAAATTACATATTTCAGTAACTGACCAGTTAATGATTTGAAACTGTAAGTCACGACCGGTATGGCTAAAGTATTGATCGCTTCGATCCTGTTTCTTCTATTCAGTTCTGTCTTGAGTATTGTCTTTACCTTGCGATAACATTCTCTTCTGATCCTTTTCTGCATTATTCAATGCAGGAAACACAGCTGTTTACATCCTTTTTGCTCATTAGGGAATATCCCACTTTAAAAGACTCTAGGTATATTCAGTCAAGGCATGTTGTTATTTTATACATTGTTGTTAAGCAGGTGATGGGTCTATAATTGTTTGGTTTATTTCATTCGTGATTTTTTGGAAGGAAGGAATCATACTAGGCTGTTTCAAAACATTGTTGTAAAGCTTTCTTAGCAGTTCGTAGCTCTCTGGGAATGCACTCAACAAGAAATTAGGAATTTTATCCTTTCCTGGAGACTTACATTAGCTTAACTTTCTGAGAGCAGATCTTACATTCTCCATCTTGACACCCTCCCACTTTTGCTCTTCTAAGGAATCTAAGTTTGTACATATTCTATCAATCCAAGGGGACTTTCATTGTGTGTTATTCCTCTGCCCAAATTTTATTCCAAAATTCCTGTACTTCTTTTGGTGGGACAGACTTCACTGTAACTGGTACTTTCCCTATCTTCCTTAAAACTGCTTTGGGTTATTTCTAAACATGTTGTTGTCCTAGAAGAATCTAACGCGCTTTTCATACCTTGCTATACGGCAGCTTTAGCACATACCTTTTGCTTGATAGTTTCTATGGTGGTATCGATGTCAAGTATGCTTTTCATATTATGTTCTTTCTTTTTAAGTTTCGGATTTGATAGTCTTGTCAAACTTAAGATT